>NW_026068060.1:2069673-2097150 GCF_014885135.2 Alexandromys fortis | reverse complement strand
TTCTCCCTCCATCTGCTCCTCATTGGGACCTTGGGAGCTCAGTCCAGTGCTCCAGTGTGGGTCTCTGTCTCTATCTCCATCCATCACCAGATGAAGGTTCTATGGTGATATGAAAGATATTCGTCAGTATTGCTATAGGATAGGTTCATTTCAGGTTCCCTATCCTCAGGTTCCCAAGGGACTAACTGGGGACTTCGCCTTGGGCTCCTGGGAGCCACTCTAGGTTCAAGTCTCTTGCCAACACTAAGGTGGCTCCCTTAACTAAGATATGTGCTTTTCAATTTACCCCCACCATCATTATCTTACCTGCTGCCCAGCTTTCCAAGAGTGATCTCTCAGGAGTCCCTACTTCCTGATATTACTGGGGTCTCAAACTGTAATGCCTGAACTATGAATGGTTTGCAAGTTTGGCAAAGGACGGGAGATTGGAAAATACACAGACACACCAGTCATTCTTGAAACAAGAATGCCAATGTTATTGTGTTCCAAGGTAGCTTATATAGGACTCTTTTTAACTAATAGCCATGCTATCGCTCTTGGGATTTTCAGCTGCAAACCCACCAGAAACCACTCCCCTGCCATCAGGAACTCAGGAGGTTCTCACGCTGAGATCATTTGCAATCACAAGAAAACAAGCCTTTCTCTCTGTCAGGCAAATGGTCATAGAAAGTTCAGGGTCTGAGGGTCTGCAGTTCTCAACACTATACTATACTACAGAGTAATGCATTGGAATTGGACAAAACAAACAAATGGAAAGAAGAGATTGAAGAGAAGACATAAAAAATTAAACCTACTAATTCACACACTCAGAACTTTTATAAAAACATTAAATTCTAATTCATAATCTAAATGCAAAGAAACTGGTGCAGACCCATGTAGGCCCTGTGCATTCTGCCTCAGTCTCTGAGTTGAAATCTGCTTTGAGCACACTGATTTAGAGAGACTTGTTTTCTTGCTGTCCTTTGCCAAGTCTCACTCTTACAATCTTTCTGCCTCATCTTCACCAGAGTTCATTGTGCACTGAGAGGAAATCTAATGGAAATATCCCATTTAAAGTTGAATGTTCTAAGATCACGCAAATTTTTCATAATTTCTGACTGTGGGTATCTACATTTTTTTTCCTTCTGGATCTCTGTATTTGTTTCCATGTAATATAGGAAGAAACTCCTCTGATAATGACTGTGTAACATATTGATTTGTAAGTATAGTAGAATATCATTATAGGTCATGTAGTTGCTATTTATTTTTTAAAGAAGAGTAGTATTGGGCTTTATCCTAGTTCTCCAGACTATATATTCTCAGGTTTCTAGTCACCCAAGCACTTTTGGTTTAGTGATGTGAATAGGAATGGCCACCAGAGGCTCATGCGTTTGAAGACATGGTAATAGGAATGGCCACCAGAGGCTCATGCGTTTGAAGACATGGTTACCAACAAAGCACAACCCTTGGAAAAGGTTTGGTACTGTGATCTTGTTGGAATACATGCATATTCATTAGAGGAAGTGGGGTGTGGTGGCTTTGAGGTTTCAAAAGCCATAACTAATCTTAGTGTCTTTCTCTTCCTGATATCAATGGATTTAGATGTAGATTTCTCAGCTACTTCTGCCTGGATGACACCATGCTCCCGGCCATGATGATAATGGAATAAACCTCTAAAGTGTAATGAAAACCTAATTATATTATTTTCTTTTTGAGAGTTGTCATGGTATCTCTTCACAGCAATAAAAACTAAAAAAGCCAGTTATGAGTCCCATCTTATGGACTGGGCCTTAGTTCAAATTACATATTAATTTCTACCACAAGCTTTCTGTTGCCATTGCAGTAGCATATCTTAGAGGCAGTACAGTATCTCAAACTCTATTGAAATACCACATTTTATTAGTGAGAACATTCAATGACTATCCTTGTTCTCAGGAGAACAAATAAACTGTTTATGCTAGTAGTTTTTATTTGAAATCGAAAGAAAAATACTGAGAAATTTAGAAAAAAAAAACTTGTTCCCAAGATGAGACATGAGAATGATGAAAAAATTAGAGATAGAAGGGGAGACAAAAAATGGGAGAGCATTGGTTTCACAAATAGAAAAGAACAATTTTATCAATTTTTTTAGTGTTCATATAAAACACAGCCATAGAAAAACAAGACAATTCCATAGTCTTAAAAAGTGAACACTCATGTCACCCACCTGCGGAGAAGGAAGCTAGCAAAAGTGAGGATCCATGCACCCACATCTATATCTTTTCACTGTAAACTGTCTGCTTGAAAAATCACAATTCTTGACTAAACAGCAAATTCATTTACTTAATTATGAATATTATAGTTACAGAAAATGATAACAGACAAATCTTGGTACAAATACTTTTTTTCCATTACAGCTTTTACTATTAATATTTAATAATAACATTAATTTCTATGTTATTTTTAAATGCTCATACAATATATTTGTTTTCAGTTTTTAATTTTTTTGGCTTGCTGTATTTTCAGTAAAGAACAGCTAGTACACTTAGATGATCACTACAGTCAACCTGTAAAAGTATCAAATGTGCTTTAGAGTTCTGGGCAAATTAAAGTGTATAAAAGTTTAATAAGAAATGTAGAAGCTCTGTCTTTTTCATTTTGAAATATGATATGTTTTATTTGCAGGTTTTTCATATTAAAATTATTTTTTAGGAACTCTATTGGAACAAAACTCCCTTGTAGAAACATGATATGTCAAACACATTATCGATAAAAATTGTCAATGGCCTTACGTGAGTATAGATTTGTTCTTACAGAATTTATAAAATTTACATACTTTTAGAATGGAGGTAGCATTTTAACACAAGAGAATTTAAGTTTCCTCAGAAATCTACCTTCCAAAAGCAATTTGGCTTATCTTCACTTTCAGTTGTTTCAAAAATAATTTTATACAAGCACACATATATACAGAGAGGGACAGAAGGCGAGGGAGAGAGAAAAAGAGAGAGAGATATGCTTTACTAATATTTTGATATAAATTTTTAGTGCCAAAAAGTACTTTGTGAATGCACAACACATATTAGGCATTTAGAAGGGCTGATATTTCTTTTTTTAATAATATTTATTTATTATGTATACAATATTCTGTCTATGTGCATGTCTGCATGCCAGAAGAGGGCACCAGACCTCTTTACAGATGGTTGTGAGCCACCATGTGGTTGCCGGGAATTGAACTCAGGACCTTTAAAAGAGCTGGCAAAGCTTTTAACCACTGAGCCGTCTCTCCAGCCCCGGACTAATATTTCTTTAAAGTTCACTCTTACAGGTTTCTCTTTTAAAATTTAGATACTTTTTGCTTTTCCGATAGATATCAGAGAAAGCCACTGCACGAAGCATGTGGCCTCCAGTCTGTCACTCTCAGTTTTGCTGTCATTTCTGACATTCTCATTTTTAGGTATGATCTTTCCAAAAACAGGGAAAAATAATTTACAACCTGAATACAACCCATAGTACAATGGCATTCTACATTCCAAGAGTTGTCCTGTAAGTGGTCATTTGATTCAGTCTTTGGCTACATGAATATTGCATGATTATTTTTAAAAAGTATATATATATTAGTAAATATTTTGAAGTTAAAAAAATTGAAAATCTGCCTGATTGCATTTGTCTAAACAGATTGGAGACTGTAAAAAGACATAAACTCTTGTCTTTACACACTGTCTGTCATTGACCTGATTTACAGACACATTCATAGTAAAACTGCCACATGTGACTTTAATATGAAATTTTTTTTGTCTGTACTGCAACTTCAAAATAACACAGTGAACTGTGTTTAACCTTTACAATGAGTGACTATCCCTTTCAAAGCAAATGTTTTTCTTTTCAGTAAGAATAACAGCAGAATGATATACTTACAAAACCTTATGCTTTTATTTTTGTGTGTCAAATAAAGTCATAATGCATAATCATTTTAGAAATATTCCAAGAACAAAGAAAAGTATATATATATATTTGCATCTAGTGACTGAATATGTTTTCTTTTTGTTTTCGGTTTCACTTAGGCTCCAATGGCTAAGCAGCTAGAAGCAGGAAAAACAAATGTCCACAGAAATGCTTTTTACCCACCTTGTAAGAAAACTAAGAATTTATGATAACACTAAAAGCTAAATTAACTTTTACTAAATGAGTAATTTGGAGGAAGTAGAAGATAGATATAAGAAATGAAAATACTTGCTATGTACACATGCTCTCCAAGAAAAGTATTTTGAGATTTCTTTATTATCTGAAAGGTATATGTGACATTTTGGGGGAGTATGATTTTAAAGACGCCTTACTTGAGATTAAAATTACACTGGTAAAATATTTTGTCCATAGGTTGTTCTACTAATTGCCTGCTTGCAACCAGACTTTTAGACTAAGCAGAACCTGGGAAAAGAATGAATTCTCATCACTTACATTGTCAACAGGCCCTGAGTTATTACCTCAGACATGCTAGTAGCATGGGCAGACAGCCCTGCTGTGGTCCCATTGGTGAATTCCAGGAAGAATCTCATAACCTAGAGCTGTGTTTAGATGTGATATCCAAGACACTGTTATTTTCTGTTTTAAATGTTGAAGTTAAAACCTAGGCTAACCACTGCTGTATATTCTAGGAGGGAGATTTAGAAAATCTTCACACAGCAGTGCATGTTTTCTTGAAGTAATATTGTGGAAGTAGAGGGTATAATACTTTATATGAAATTAGTCTAAAAATTAGTGAACTTCAGATTCATTAAAGACACTGACTTAAAAAAAAGTGTCGACACTTAAGGAAGGAATGTGATTCCAACCTTTATCCACGCACAGACATGCAGTCAAACACAAACATGTACATACATTTAACTATATATAAACAGATTATATATATAATATATATGTTGTAAAATGAAATGTCCTAAATACCATTAAATTTCCTGTTTAGTTAAATGTTTAATTTAGACAAAATATTGTTTTCTGATAGTCAGCAGTATTTATCAAAACCAAGAACATAGCTGATGTATCATGTCTATAAGATAATAAACTATAGATCAGAAACAAATTTGTAAATATCTGAATCAATTATGATATAAACTATAAAAAGTGATGAACTGTGACCATAATCATATGAAAGACTTGGTGTAGTTCTAACTTCAAATTTAATTGTAATTTCATTCATGTTTAAATCACTGACAATAGAATAGGAATCTCTTAATTCTAAATATAATCATTTCAATCTTTTAAAATTTTGCATATATCTTTTTTATCACTTTCAAATCTCAATGTGCTTGTCAAAATCCATACAAACAAAAAAAATGATTACTTTTACTATTGATTTAAGAAGAAAATACTATATGATCAAAACTAATGCTGATAGGATACTGGGAACTCATTTTTATACCTAAGTTAAGGTTTGGATATACTCATAAAGGTATGTAGTGTTTGTAATAAACTGTATAGAACTTATATTAAATCTCAGTGAGAAACTAAAATTTGAGGAACATGGATAAAGTAGCAAAAAGCAAAAGTTGTATTGACTTCAGAGTTGATGGAATATACTGATGACTGAATCAAGAAGAAATTTTGTTCCACATCATTTTGTTTTTGAAACTACATTAAGAGAACACTTAGTTTGTACTTTCCATTTGTCTAAACCAGCAATCATGTATATGACTGCTGCTGTGTAATGCTTTTAATACATTATTTTGTCTCCCAGAAACTCTAATTTTCTAAAATTTATAATTAAACATATGACACTCTCCTTTAATAAAAGTTAGCTTCTGCATAGTGGTGGAATAAAACATAAACGTTCAGATTCCAGAGATACATAGTATCTTTCTTGCTCATTTCTGTACTATCTTTCTTGAACAGGGTCCATTGCTGGAAGAGAACCTCAGTGATTTAACTCATTAAATATCCAGTAAGTCCCAGGCATCTTTCTTTCTTTACTTTCACAGTGCTTATTACAAACCTGTGGACCCTTCTTAGGTTTTTTAAATAGTTTCTCAGGATCTGAGTTCAGAAAATCTTATACATAAAGAAAGCATTATATTGGTTAGCCCATCTTCCCAGTCTTAATTTGGTTCCTTCTATCTCTTCTATTTAAAAATCTACTCCATAATTATATTCTTTGTTTTATAGGATCTTCTATAACTATGCCTTGCACACTTTAGTGTTTGTAATTTCTGTCATATAAAGATTAATAAATCAGATAACCACAAAAAGAAATAGAAGGAAACATAAGGTGGAGTACCTTCTTGTTTTATTAAATGCATTGATAAACTCAATTTACTGTACTAATCAGACATGGTTAAATATGCTTTTCATTAGAAAAAAGTGCACATCTGTGGGACTGAAGATAGTTATAAGAAATCTAGCAGGAGAGACAGAATTCAGATGTCAGACAAAAATCAATGAGGTCACCAGTTCAGACACATGGGACACGGCACTCTTCAGCTGTATCATTTTAGGGCAAAATGTTCAAGTCACTATGACTTCAAGATAAAAATCTCTTCTAATATAAAGTCTATAAAAGCATTTCTGGGAAATATAGAAATAGGATTGATTAAATATTAGTTCAAATATTATACACATTAAAACCTCCTAAAAGTTTACGCAAGTTGTTAGAACAGGCTCACTACATTATGAAACTAAATTTTGTTTCATTGAATTTTATGATCTTATCTGAAAAAAGTATAAAACCATTTTATTATTTACAAAATGATAGTCATAATTCATTTCACTCTGTAGATTTCAATCTATATTTATAGAGAACATGCAAATACTTACAACATCACAAGCTGGTATATACATAGGTTCCAAAAAATACACAGGAAAGCCATATATAGCTTTCCTAACTTAAAATTCAAATATTCAAATTCAAAATAAAATTCAAAGATGATGATAGAAGTATCTAGTAATGTTACAGAATCCACTAATAATTTGACTTATACCTGGTCTGTTTGCTATATTTTTCATATATATTTCAGTCATTGATATTTTGTTTAAATTTTGAGTTTATTGTACATCTTGGTTAGAAACTAGGTACTAATATTTTAGTGAGATTGTCTCTTTCAATCAGCATTCACCAGAAACCTTGTCACTGTAAGAACTCAGTCAATTAAAGTTATATTTGTTGGGCTAGTTTGTCAGTGTCTCACAATCAGACATCAAACTTTTTCTTTCTCTTCGTATTTAAAATGAGGAGCAGAAACTGGAGGTTTTCCTAATAATGGAACTGAATCTCAGAAACAAGGTCTGACAAGGAGTGAAGAAATCTGAAGCAAGAGTTACTACAGAGGAAGAAGAAAAAGAAGGAAAGAACAAAGAAGACACATCATAGTTAGCAATAATCTATCAGTCTGAGGAAATATGTAATTTGACTTTCATTCTTTTTATTTCTTTCACTCAAATATTTCTCAATTAACTTTCTTTTCATATCAGAAGAAAGAAACCACCTATCTTGCAGTACCTTTAGCAAGAGCTTCAGAACCAGAGTCAAAGTTTAAAACACTCAAAAAACTTTCACATCCTAAGGACTTCTGATAAACTTTCATGCCAAGTGGATAGAGTTAGGTGATATTAAAAGCTTGAGGAAAACTGACAACTGCTCAGGGAGTTCTACATCTCTAAGCAGCTTCAGCAGAAATGTGGATCTATGGTGGGAAAAGATCTAACTCTGGATAAGGCTCACATTCTTGTGCTATATTTATGTTTAAGTTTGATTGGCTTAATAAAGACCCAAATGATCTATAGTTAGGTTGGAAGAAAATAGGTATGACCACTGGGGATAGAGAAAACTCAGGGAGGAAGTTAGAGCCACCAGACAGAAACAGAGGAAGCAGGAAAGCAGGACATAGAGGAGGAGAAGTAAAAGCCATGAGCAATTTATCAGCAAGCACTTTAGTAAAAATGGGTTAATTTAAATTATAAGAGCTAATGAGAAACAGATAAGCTAAGACCAAGCTCAACTAGTTAATAGTAAGTCTCCATTTTATTGATTGTGAATTAGTGACCCAAAGAAAAACCTGTCTACATTTGTCATCCAACATTGAGGCTCAAATATGAAATCATAATGTTTGTCAACATTTAGGGGTGGGGGGGGTTGGTTCCAAATTGTTACTGGTAATAGTCAGGAAAATGCTAAACAAAGAAGATTAGATTCAAGGATCTTTTTTCTGAAGGAAAAAAAAGGAAGATATAGTATAGAAATAGTGGGATAAAAGATTGCTAAATCTACTTTTAAGTCACTACTGATCTTCATTCACCAATTACAGAATATAGACACCAATGCAGTCCTATCAACATGGCTGCACATACAAACTGAATGAAGGCAGCACAAATGGACATTGTCGTTGTCACTATTCTACTGCTGTAGAATAATTAATTCCAAGGCAACTCTTGTAAAAGAAGTTAATCAGGGGCTTTCTTGGAGTTCTGGATATTTATTATATGATCATCATGGTCTGGAGCAGGCAAATTAAAAGTCATTGAAGTTTTAGTCCTGGAGAAATAGGTCTACATCCTGTTGTGCATTGGCTTTTGAAACCCTGAAGCATACATCCAACAAGGCAACAAATACTTTCTACTTTTTGAATATGTACACTCCCTAGTGACTAAACATTCAAATATAAGCTTAAAGGAATCGCTTCTATTCAAATCCTCATATTCTACTCCCTGGCACCATTGGCCTGGTAGTCATATCATAGTGAAAGGATGCATTTAGTTCAACTTTCAAAGTCACCATTGTCTTTCACAGACAGCACAATTTAAAAGTCAAAGTTCTCAACTGTAATACTCTGAAAATCAAAATTATTATAAAACTACATAATACCAACATAAATTGTCATAGAATATGCATCACCGTCCATAAAGAAAAGAACACAGTGTGGAAATACTGCATCAAAGCACAAACACAACCAATAGGAAAAATTCTCTGTTCCGTGTCTTATGTCTGATGTAAAACAGCTTTTCAAATCTAAAATTCCTCCTAGTCATGTTAATATAAAACACTTTACCTTCTTGGTTCATTTATACTCACTCAATATAGATTTTCATTGCAGGTTTCCCATGGATCTGCATCTGAAGCATCTTGAGGTATCTAGGACAACTCTGGCTTCTCTGGGCCTCTGTGTAGGGAAAACCCCAACACATCCCTGATCAAAGTAGCTTACATTAGCCAAGGAGGGAGACTCTATAACTTCTTTCTTCTATCCTTCACTCTAGAGCCTGAGCACCATGTCTGAAGTTGTCAAGTTCTCCTGTTTTCTGAGGGTGAGATATGGTTCTCTCTTTTCTTTATGTTTTCTTTTTTTTCCTGATATTGATGGTTCCATTTGAAGCTTAAACTTTCCATTAATACCTTTTTTACAAGTTAGAAGCTTATGGCTGGGCAGTGTCTTTCTCTGAGATCACAACTCCTCTAATTCCATTTATCTTAGTTATTTAAAAAAAATTTTATCTTCTTCAGCATAGTATGCTGCGGGAGCACATTCTGCTCCTTCAGCCAATAGCCTTTAAGATATCCAGCCCACTGGGGGCATGGTCTCTTATACTTTAAAAAAGCAGCAGGAACTGTGCTCCCTCTCCCTTGCTTCTGGCTCCCAATCCGGCTGCTCGACTCTCTGTTTCCTGTTTGTGATGAGAGGACTGTTGTTTGGTGGTGATCTGTAAGTTTTTTCCCTCAAATAAATAACCTTTTTAATTATCCATAATCCTTAACTTGTGTGGGATTGTTTTTCAGCTTCAATAGGACTTGCGTTCAACTTCAACTTTCCTGTGCTTCTTTTTCTCCCCACATTGCATGGTTTAGTATTTCTCTTTGCCCCATTTGCTTCTTTTCATTGTAGATCTGCATAAAGATAAATTCCAATGACCAAGTGACACAGTCAATACTGGGCAGTCTTGAAATTCCCTCTGATAATACCATTAATCAATAACTTCAATTTAGCCACAGGCAGAATTTTAGGATAAGTGCAAGAAGCAGTTACATTTATTGTGAAAATATCACAATTGGTTCTTGGCTAGATACTATTATTCCTGTTCTCTGAACTCCCAGAGTTAAAAAAAAAAACAAAAACCTCTGAGCACTCTCTCTGACATGCATTGACTAGGATTATTCCCTAACCTGCTTAAAGTGTTCAACAGATTTTCTTGTCTGAAGTCCCCAAGTTTTCCTAATTTATCACATAAGCAGGATACCATTTCTGTAACAGTAATACCACACCCCCTGGCACTAATTTCTATCTTTGTTTCTATTCATTTGCCATGAAGAGTCACCATGATCACAGAAATTTGCATAAAAGAAAGTGTTTCATTGGCAGTTTGCTTAAAATAGCATAGGTTTATTCTATTATAATCATGGAAGGAAGCATGCCAGAAAGCATAGAATGCATGTTTCTTGAGAAGTAGTTGAGAGCTACAACCAGATCCTCAGGCAGTATAACAAGAGTGCTAATGAACCTGTCAGGGGTTGTTGAAACTAGAATGTAAAAATCCACCCCAAGTGAGACATTTCCTACAGCAAGGCCACACCTCATCCAATAAGGCCATAAATCCTAAACTTTATAATTATTTCAAATATTTCATGTGTTAGAGACTAAAAAATCAAATATATGGACATATGGTGGGTCCTTCTAATTGAAACAATGGTAGACGTGCTTACATAAAAGGAAACAGCTCATAAGTCTCCAACTATAGACAAATCAATACTGGCAAATAAAGAATTTTGAGAGTGTAAAATAGAGTCTTCCTGAAGGACAGGCCCCAGATTGATATCTTTTATATTTTTAGAGGTATTAGACATAAAATTAGCCTCTTAATTTATCTTCCAGTTAATTTGTTGCTGTGATTTAGGCATAATAATGATTTTTGTATGTTTATTTTATATCCTACAATTTCAATATTATAGTCAACATCAATCTATGTTTTGATAGAATCTTTTTGTTTTTATTTTTATAAGATAATGTATCATAAAGAGAGACAATTTTTAAATCACTCTTTTAATGCAAATGAGTCATATATTCCATTCTACTGTTTAGTTTCTAGTGCTAGAAATTGTAATTTATGTAGCATAAGAAAATGTGAGTATTCACATCCCTATCATGTGCTGCAAAGAGAACTAGTTGCAACTATGCCTTCATCAATATCAGGTCATATGCAGTTTTCTCATGTATGAAGATTGCTGTGTTGATGTATGATGCTTCTATATAAATACTTGAAAGTTTTTAGCATGATGGGATATTTGATTTTAATGAATTTATTTTTCTTCATCCAAATGAGATCAACATATGCTTTTTGTTCTTCTCTTATGAAGCGTTTTTGTTAAGCAAAAACTGATTAATTCTGGCATCCATGGGATAAATTTGGCTTGTATATTTTCATTTTGATGTGCTAATTTGCAAGTGTTAAATTTTTAAAAACATTTTATTCTTTTTACATAGCAACCACAGTTTCCTCTCTCTCCCCTCCTCACATTTCCAACCTTCTCCCACCACAACACCTCATCCTATCCACTCCTCACTCTTATCAGAGGATAAGGCCTCCCATAGGAAGTCAACAAAGTCTGGCATATCAAGTTGAAGCAGGACCAAATCACTGCTCCCTACATCAAGGCTGAATAAGGCATAGGAAATGGGCTGCAAAAATCTGTCTTATACACGAGAGATAGATTCTGGTTCCATTGCCAGGGGCCCCACAAACAGTCCAAGCTACACAACTGTCACCCACATGCAGAGAGCCTAGTTCAGTCCCATACAGATGGCCCAGCCTTCTGGCCCAAATCCCTGGGCTCCCACTAGCTCAGGTCAGCTATGTCTATGGGGTTTCCCATTATTATCCTACCCTCTGCCACTCATATAACCTCCCCTTCCTCTTCTCAAATGGAACCCCTAGTGTTGGCTCAGTGCCTGATCTTGGATCTCTGCACTGCTTTTATGAGTTCCTGGATGAAGATTCTATGATGACAGTTTAGGGTAGTCACCAATCTGAATCCAAAAGAAGGTCAATTCAGGCAGCCTCTCTACTACTGCTAGGAGTCTTAGCTGAGGTCATTCTTGTGGAGTCCTGGGAAATTCCCTAACACCATGTATCTCCTCATCCACATAATGGTTTCCATTGTCAAGATATTTCTTTCATGGCTCTCTGTCTCCATCACTCTTCCAACTCAATTATCTTGTTCTCTCATATTATCAATCACTTCTACTCCTCTCTTCCTTCCCCAGCCCAGTTTACCCGGGAGATTTTATCTAGTTCCCCTTTCTAGGATGATCCATGTGGGTCACTCTTTGGGTCCTTCTTGTTCACTAACTTCTCTGGGACTATGGGTTGTAATCTGATGATCATTTGCTTTACTCTAATATCCATTTATGAGTGAGGACATACCGTGTTTTTGTTTCTGGGCCTTATTTATCTGACTCATGATGAATCTTTTATTTCCATCAATTTGCTACAAATTGCACAATGTCATTTTTACAGATGAGAAATATTCCATTGTGTAAATGTATCTCATTTTCTTTATCCATTCTTAAGTTGAGGGGCATTTAGACTGCCTTTTTAGATTCTGACTATTATGAGTAATAATGCTGTTATGAACATAATTGATCTAATGTTCTTTATAAAATATTGAAGATCTTTTCGGTATAATTCCAAGAGTGGTATTGTAGGGTCTTAACATAGACTGATTCCCAATTATCTGAGACACTGATTCCCAATTATCTGAGACACCAAAATACTCACTTCCAAAGTGGCTGTACAAGTTTGCATTCCCACTAGCAAAGGAGTAGTGGTTTTTTTTTGGCTTCAGATACTCTCCAATATAAGCTGTCATCAGTGTTTTGTATCTTTGCCATGGTGAAAAGTATAAGTTGGTATCTCAGAGTTGTTTTTATTTGCATTTCCCTGATAACCAAGGGTTTTGAGCAATTCCTTAAATGTCTTTTAGCCATTTGAAATTTTTTATTGATGATTCTTTGTTTATATCTATACCCTGTTTTTAACGATTGTTTGGTATTTCTCTGTCTGGTTTCTTGGGTTCTTTATATATTTTGGAGACCAGTCACCTGTCAGATGTGGGGTTGAGGATCTTTTGTCTTTCTGTAAGCTGCTGTTTTATCTTACTGACCATGTCCTTTGCTTTACAGAAACGTTTCAGTTTTAGAATGTCCTAATTCTTGATTGTTTGTAGTGATATTTCATTTGTATTGTAATAAATAAAGCTTGCATGAAGACCAGAATGCAAAAACTTCACACTAGTCAGTCATCCCAGCAGTGACACTAGTTAGCCATAGAAGCCAGGCGGTGATGGTGCACACCTTTTTATCCCAGCACTAGAGAAAAATATAAGGTGGGATGAGACATGAAGTATCACTTTTTCAGTCTGAACATTTCATAGAGGTAAGAACGTTCTAGTGGTTTGACTCCTTAGTTTATCTGATCTTCACATTAAACCTTGAAATCTGTCTATGGGTTTTTATTATCCCTGCAACATTTGATGCCCAGTGTTTGGGGTATGAATTCATGAAAAATCCATTTCCCTAGGTTTTCCAGCCACTGGCAAAGGTCAAAACTTATTGTGCAGCTCTCACCAGAGCTGCACATAGGGCTCCAGCCTTATATAGCTAGGCTTTCTTATCTTGTTCCCCCAAACTCTGAGTGACTTTGAGATTTTTCTGTTGTAGCTTCTCTGAAACAATCTTCAGTTGTCACTGAGGTTCTAAACACCACAGGACCCACCCACCATAGACTGGCTAGTTAGGCCTTCAGGTTGGCCCTTGCCACACATTTTTTTTTTTCTGAACAATCCTCTGTGCATTATTCAGACAGTCTTCTCTCTGTCTGTCTGTGCCTCTCTCCACAGTGGGTTGTGGGTTCTCCCTGAACCCCCTTCTCAGGCTTCTGCCAAACTAGGTAGCTGCTTTGAAATCCAGTCACCCCTTTACTGTTCTACACAACAGCAATAAGCCTCACATCTTCATCAACATCATTGGAAGATTTGGTAAGGCAATTGGGAATTCTTTTTTAATTATATTTTATTATTAAATTTATTTTTATAAACATCTCAATGATCCCATTTCCTCTTCTTCTCTTCCTTTCTTCCCTTATTCCCTCCAACTCATTCTATCTTCTTACCACCTACTGTCCCAAAGTCTCAGGATATCTTGTCCAATTTCTTTTCCCAGGGGCATCCATGTATGTATCTCTTAGGGTTCTTTCTGCTACCTATCTTCTTTGGGGTTGTGGACTATAGGATAATTATTTTTACTTTACATCTAATATCTTCTTATGGGTGAGTACATACCTTGTTTGCCTTGCTAGGTCTAGGTTACTTCACAAAGGATTATTTTTCTCTAGTTCCAACTATTTGCATGCAAATTTCAATGTTATTTTTTTGTTTTTTACAACTGTGTAAAGTACCATGTTTTCTTATCCATTCTTCACTGGAGGGACATTGAGTTTGTTTCCAGGTTCTGGCTATTACGAATAATGCTGCTATGAACACAGTTAAGTATATGTTCTTGTTGTATGAGTGTGTATCTTTTGGGTATGTACTTGAATGGTATTGCTTGGTCGATGAGGTAGACTGATTCCCAACTTTCTGAGAAACTGTCATACTGATATCCAAACTGGCTGTACAAGTTTACACTCTCCAGGGCAATGGAGGAGTTTCCCCCTTACTCTGCATTCTCTCTAGCATAAGCTATCATTAGTGTTTTGATCTTAGGCATTCTGACAGGTAAGAGAGATGGTATCTCAGGGTTGTTTTGATATACATTTCCCTTATGGCTAAGGATATTGAGGAACCTTAAGTATATTTTGGACATTTGGAATTCTTCTGCTGAGAATTCTCTGTTTAGATCTGTACCCTCCCTTTTTAATTGGATTGTTTGGTATATTGATGTCTAGTTTCTTGAGTTCTTTTATATTTTTTTGAGTTCAGTTCTTTGTCCAATGTGGGGTTGGTGAAGATCTTTTCCCATTATGTAGGCTGTTGTGTCCTTTGCTTAATAGAACTTTCTTTATTTCAGGGGTTCTGCATTATTAATTGTTGATCTCAGTGTATTTGTTACTGATGTTATATTTCTCCGTTCTCTTCAATGAGGTCCAGTGTAGCTAGATTTATGTTGAGGTCTTTAATCCATTTGGACTTGAATTTTGTGCTTAGTGATAGATATGGATCTATCTACTGCCTTCTACATGTCTACATCCATTTATGCCAGCAGCATTTATTGAAGATGTTTTCTTTTACCATTGTATATTTTTGTCTTCTTTGTCAAAAATCAGCTGCTCCAAGCTGTTTTCAATACTATAATTTATAGTAGAGATTAAAGTCAGGGATAGTAACACCTCTGGAAGTCAATCTCTTGTTCAGGATTGTTTTGACTAATCTGTTTTGTTGTTGTTGTTGTTGTTGTTTTTTATTTATTTGTTTGTTTTTTTTTCATATGAAGTTGAGTATTGTTATTGCAAGGTCTGTGAAGAATTGTGTTGGGGTTTTGATGGGAATTGCATTGAATCTATAGATTGCTTTTGGTGAGATTGCCATTTCTATTATGTTGAACCTACCCATCCAAGAGCATGGGGGATCTCTCCATTTTTTAATCATCTTTTCAATTTCTTTCTTTAAATATTTAAAGTTCTTTTCATACAGGTCTTTCACTTATTTGGCTACCATTACCCCAAGATATTTTATATTATCTGTGGCTATTATAAAGGATGATGTTTTCCTGATATCTTTCTCAGCACTCAGCACTTTTATCATTTGTATATAGGAGGGCTGCAGGTTTTTTTTTTTTTTGAGCTGGTTTTATATCCTGCCACATTACTGATGGTGTTTTTCAGTTGTAGAGTTGACAAGTGGGAATTCTCAAAGGGAGAAATTAGTTAAAAGAGAATGTTTTTCCACATTTAAAAAGTAAAAAATACCACTGCACTGGTGAGATTTATGTCTCCATATGATAATACACTGGACAGTTTGAAAAAGTAATGATTAAATGAGAGGATAAATTGGCATTTTTGTATGCCACCTTTAACCATTATTAACATTATCATTTGTGTTGTATCACTTAAAAATTTGGTTAATCTGAATGCTAAGATATAGGTCTTAGGAAAACTTAATAAATTGGATCCCAGAAATATTCAAATGCAAACAGAGGAATTTAATGGAGAATGAATTTCAGCATCACATTATAAGAATTGAAAGAAACAGTCTAAAGTTTTCAACAATCAACATTAATATATTCAGTAACCATACATGAAATGCCATACATGGTAAAGAAAGAGCTGAATGGATTCCTGTGCCAATGATTAATTTAAGGAGATTCAAGGAAATAATTTCACATGGCATGCATTCACCTTTAGTGAAACAAATGCTAAACTCTTAGTCAATTTGTAAGAGAATTATCTATACTGACTGGAGAGGGCTGATTAAAACTCTTTTTAGATCCTGGTTCATAATTACAATGGAGTGCTTAATTCAGAGAAGAGGTTAAGACTATTGATCAATAGAGTAAGGCTAGAGGTATATAAATCTTTTAAGATAAAATTCTTGGAGAAGGAAATTATGCTACTGTAGAAACACAATTGTTATATGATGGTTACATCCTAACTTTATGTCATATAGCAGATTTGAATATGTGGGGTAGAATTGCAGAAGTAGGAAATAAAATTGAGTCATTTGCTAAAGTTATGCAGGGCACAAAGTAAGCCGTGATGTATTACTTACAAAGATTAACTTTAACAGTAAATAGAATGATTACAATTTCAGAAGATAGAAGAATAATAAGTGAATCTCTGGTTTAGGAAACTGCCAGTTCTCTATGCAAAAGGATAACTAGACAATTAAAGGTAATGTCAGTACCTATTGAGAAATGTATTTGAGATTAATTAATATTTAATAACAATTAATATTAAATTTCTTGCTTATGATGATGCTTGGTGAGGAGAGATGTTTTCCAGAAGTTTGAGGATAAATCAAAATGTCAAATGTAATAATTGTGACATAAAACATCAACTTACAATGTAGAAAGGGCATTTCTAGAAGAAATGTTTCCTTTTTCTAAGAGTAATCCATTTAGAACAAAACTTTCTTTGGGAAAATGTGGAAGGTGTGGCAAAGGCAAGTGATAAACTAATAAATGTATGACAATGAGAAATATACAAGGTAATTCCTTTGCTGTTGGGTAACTCAATTAAAGAATCAAATGCCTATTATAAGAAACCATAATGCTCTGGATAATAGAACAACTTTAGAAGAGAGAACAAAAAGTTCAGGAGAAACTACAAGCAAATATTTTGGCAAACACATAAATGAGCAAAGAACAAAATGAAAAATACAAATAAAATACATTAGCATTGAAAGTCTATTAGATATTAGTGCTGATGTAACAATAATTTCATCAGAATCTTGGCATCCAAAATAGCCTCTTCAGGATCTAAATGTTCAGCTGTTAGGAATTAGAACTTTATCTCAGGTAAAGCCAAGTACGAAATGGGTCAAAAATATAGGGCCAAAAGGACAAAAAGAATATTAAAACCATATGTGGCTAACATAGCAATAAATTTGTGGGAACATGATTTGTTACAGCAATGGAATACTCAGATAAACATTCTCCAATCTTAGAAACAAACCATAAATTAATGTAAATTTCTGTGAAAAATATTAAGATATATTATATATAGTCATCAAACATTCAGGTTGTTCAAGAACAGGGCACAACAACTGCTCATCTTTATAAGGCACCACCAGCTCTACCTTTGAAATGGTTCCCAGACAAGCTTGTATGGATTGCACAATAGCCTTTAACAACAGAAAAACTGCAGACTTTCAAACAACTGGTACAGGAACAATTAAATACTCAGCATATTGAAGAAATAACCAGCCCTTGGCATTATTCTGTTTTTGTTGTTAGAGAATGTGGATTTTTTTTTTCTGCTGAGGATTCTATGTTTACTTCTGTACCGTTTTTTTTTTGAGTAAGGTTATTTGTAATTTTGATGTCTAATTTCTTGAGTTGTTTATTTATTTTGAATATCAGTCCTCTGTCTGATGTGGGGTTGATGAAGATCTTTTCGCTTTCAGTAGGATGCCTTTTATTTTATTTTTTTTCTGTGTCTTTTCTTTACAGAAAGCTTCTCTGTTTCAGGAGGTCCCATTTATTTATTGTTACTCTCAATGATTGTACTGGTGAAATTATATTTAGAAAGTGGTGTCCAATGCCCGTGCATTGAAGGCTACTTCCCAATTTCTCTTCTATCAGGTTCAGTGTGGTCAGATTTAAATTTAGGTTTTTGATCTATCTCAACTTGTATTTACTGCATGGGGATAGATATGATCTATTTTCATTCTTCTACATATTGACATCCAGTAATGCCATCACCACTTGGTGAAGATGCTTTCTTTTTTCCATTGTACATTTTTATCTTCTTTGTCAAAAATGAGCTGTACGTAGATGTGTGAATTAATATTTGCTTGGATTCCATTTCATTGGTCAACCTCTCTGTTTTTATAACAATACTAACCTTTTTGCATTACTGTAGCTCTATTTTAGAGCTTGATGTCAGGGGCAGTTATGTCTTTGGAAGTCCCTTTATTATACAGGATTGTTTTGGTGATCTTGGGTTTTGATTTTTCCATATTAAATTTAAATTAAATATTAAATTGCCTATTAAATTTAGCTTTGTGACTGATTATGTAGTCAATTTTGGAGAAGGTTTAGTGAGGTGCTAAGAAGATATTTTCTTTTGTGTTTGGATGGAATGTTCTATAGGTATCTGTTAAGTCCATTGAGCCATACTATCTGCTACTGCCCTTATTTCTTTGGTAAGTTTCTATCTGGAAGAACTGTCCAGTGGTGAGAGAGGCATATTGAAGTTGAGTATTGTTCTTTCAAGGTCTGTGAAGAATTGTGTTGGGATTTTCATGGGGGTTGCCTTGAATCTATAGATTGTCTGGTTGTATTGCCATTTTTATTATTTTAATCTAATCTACCAAAAAGCAAGGGGATCTTTCCATTTTCTGGCTTCTTGAATTTCTTTCTTAAAAGACTTAAAGTTTTTGTCGAACAGGTCTTTCACTTCTTTGGTTAGTTTTACCCCAAGATATTTTATGTTATTTGTGGCTACTGTGAAGGGTAATGCTTCTCTGATTTCTTTCTCAGCTACTTTATTTCAAGTGGCCAAAAGACACATAAAGAAATGTTCAACATCCTTAGCCATCAGGGAAATGCAAATTAAAACAACCCTCAGACACCAACTTACACCAGTCAGAATGGCTAAGATTAAAAACACAAATGATAGCTTATGCTGGAGAGGATATAGAGTAAGGGGAATACTCTATTGTTGGTGGGAATGCAAATTTGTACAACCACTTTGGGAATAAGTATGACAGTTTCTTTGAAAATTGGAAATCAACCTGTCTCAGGACCCAGAAACATCACTCTTGGGCATATACCCAAAAGATGCTCATTTATACTACAAGGACATTCATTCAACTTTGTTCATAGCAGCATTATTTGTAATAGCCAGAACCTGTAAACAACTCAATGCCACTCAACTGAAGAATGAATAAAGAAAATATGGCAATTTCCACATTAGAGTACTATTTAGCACTAAACAATGACATCTTGAAATGTGCATGCAAATATTTCAAAGAAAATACCATCCTGTGTAAGGTAATCAAGACACAAAAAGATGAATGTGGTATGTATTCACTCATAAGTGGATACTAGCTGTAAAACAATGGATATTGAGCCCATAGTTTAATGATCGTAGAGAAGCTAAGTATCAAGGTGAACCCTAAGAAAAACATTCATAGATCCTCCTGGAAAGGAGAAACACACAAGATTCCCTGATAAAATTGGAAATATGGGGTGGAGGAAATAGGAAGGGCAGAAGGAGAAAATGGGGGTAGAAGAGGAGAGGGAAGAAGAACTTGAGAAAACAGGATAGTCGATATGGAAGAAGGACTTTAAGACATGGTGATTCAATAAAATACAATAACATGATTATTGCAATTTTTGGGCCTATTAAATTTAGCTTTGTGACTGAATATGTAGTCAATTTTGGAGAAGGTTTAGTGAGGTGCTAAGAAGATATTTTCTTTTGTGTTTGGATGGAATGTTCTATAGGTATCTGTTAAGTCCATTGAGCCATACTATCTGCTACTGCCCTTATTTCTTTGGTAAGTTTCTATCTGGAAGAACTGTCCAGTGGTGAGAGAGGCATATTGAAGTCCTCCATTATATGGGTGAGGGATTTGATGTGTTATTTAAAGTTTAATAATTTTTTATAAACATGAGTATCCTTATATTTGGGCATAGATGTTCATAATTAAAACTTTATTAGATATTTTTTCTGTGATGAATATGAAATGTCATAAGGATATGAATGACAAGCTATTAATTCCTATTATTTTATTGTTTTGTTGTTATTCGTGGTGATTGTATATGTGTGTGTGTGTGTTTCCCTTCTTTGAAATTTGCTGGTGTGAGATTATCTATTGCTTGTGTTTTCTTGGATGAAACTAATTTCCTTGGGTTAGAGTTTTTCTTTTAGTACTTTATGTAATACTGAATCTGAGGATAGGTATTTTATAAATATGGTATTTTTTCATGGAATATCTTGTTTTCTCCATCTATGATGATTTGAAAGTTTTTCTGGATAAAGTAGTGTCAGTTGGCATCTGTGGTCTCTTAGTTTTACAAGTATTTTGTATAGTATTTTTCATCAATATTTTTAAAGTGTATTAATACTTATTTTCAACTTTGCTTATTATATTCTGGTTTTGGAGTCAGAATAATAGTTGTTTCAGAAACAATTTGGGAGAAATATCTATCTCCTTTTAAATAACTTATGGTCTGTTATTAAAACTTTTATTGTTACATACACTTATGATATATTTGCCTAATGTTAATAACTATCTGTTGTGATTTATTCTTCCATGTAATATTTTTTGCTTATGAATTCAATTAGTCATTGTTTTTTCATGTTTCTCATTCTTCACGGTTTATCTTTTTCTTATTATAGGTATCCATGAAATTATCATTTTATTTTAGTTAACCTGGTGTGTTTCTGCATTAGGTTATGAGAGACTCTATTTTGATTTGGTAGTAGTCATTTATTATGTATGAGTTTTCATCAAATTTGTTTACTTGAAACATTATATATTTTAAGCAGTCAATAATTTGGCTATCCATACCTCTAAGGAACACATATGAATGGCCATGAATCATTCCAGATATGACATAAAAGCAAGTCATTCCCAAGCATATATCAATTTTAAAATCAAAATAATGCATTTTAGCCCATTGGAGTAGTTATTATAAAATTACACTTAAAATACTGAGAAAGAGAGTATTTTATTCAGTGAACTAGAAGTGTAATACAATAAGCATCAAGACACAATAGGGATGCAGTAAAAATAATGTAGAATTAAATTATTATTACCCATTTTATTTCTTTGTATAAATGATAAAAGTAAAAGTAATTAAATTGATAGAAAATAATGTTTACTTTGATAGCTTTCATTTGAATCAAGACATGAAATAAAACAGTATTTGTCCCTAAAGGAATGAATAATGGCAATGCAAACATTAGATTTGATATTATCTATACTTTTTGGCCTGTGAGAGATGATAATACTATCATTTGTGTCACTGTACAAAAAGATAAATATTATATATTGAAATAAAAGATTAAGCCTCATTGGAAAGAAGTGTTGATGATGGGTTTCAGCATCTGGAAGTATGAGAAAATAATCTCAGAAAATCAGGGAGAAATGAGGAAGCTGCTATTGTAAACCAGACCATGTGGTTTCTTTTATGATATAGGCCTATACCTTAGGATCAAGGCTTACTTCAAGCACTCTCTTCGGTAGGGAGGGAGGAAGCTGTCTGTACCAGAGCCAAAAATAAGTCTCTAAGTTAGGTTTTTAATTTTTTCCTGACTCCTCTCTGCTCCTTGTCCAGTACACTATGTTGAACTAAATTTCATGATATTTATTTCAGGCTGAAAAGGTTATGAAAATGTAAAGTTTTCTNTTTTGCTTTTTCTTCTTCTTCTTCTTCTTCTTCTTCTTCTTCTTCTTCTTCTTCTTCTTCTTCTTCTTCTTCTTCTTCTTCTTCTTCTTCTTCTTCTTCTTCTTCTTCTTCTTCTGGTTTTTCGAGACAGGGTTTCTCTGTGGCTTTGGAGCCTGTCCTGGAACTAGCTCTGTAGACCAGGCTGGTCTTGAACTCACAGAGATCCACCTGCCTCTGCCTCCCGAGTGCTGGGATTAAAGGCGTGCGCCACCACCGCCCCGCTTCATGGTTTCTTCTTTAAGTTTCTAGACAATTTGATTTGAAGTATGTCTCTTCGGTCTCCCCTGTCATCTCTCCCTTCCAAGTTTTCAGCATCTTGTCCTTTCTATCTCTCTCTTGTTTTCATTCTCAGTGAACCTCCTCTGTAAGATTTAAAGAAAAGATCCTTCCCATTAAAACTTCATTGTGTATATACATCTCCTTATGTATCTTCTTTTATGTCCATTATACCCCCTCTAAACTCAAGAATTTATAGCCTGAGTCTTTTAAGTATAATTAACCTGATATTAGAAAGAATTATGAATCACCTGTCAGTGTCATTTCCATATTAATCACCACAATAATATTAACGTATATTCATGTAAACAGATGTCATTGTGTTTATAATATAAACTTTAGAAAGGAGAAGGATAGAGTAATAAAAGTTTAAAAGTGCCAAAAGCCACAAGTAATGAAGGAGGATTAAGGTTATGTTTCTTGTTTTAATTCCACCTTAACTTTGTTTTTTTCTATTGTGTTAAATAAGTATAATTACTTGAGGAAGTATGAAGCCATAACCAAAGTAAGATGGGCCATTCTGACTACATAGAAAATTATGAATATAGACTAATGAGCAAATATTTTAGACACTTTTTCTTCTTTACTTTTTTCTTTTACTGAAAAGCGATATTTTTTTCTCACACAATATATCTTGATTGCAGTTTCCTCTTCCTTTACTCTCTTCAATTTCTCCTCAGTTCTCATCCCATATGGATCCACACTTTAGAGAGGCTTTCTTAACTTACAAGTGAGATGTTTTAATTTTATGTTAATTTATATAAAATGATCTTTTTAAAAGAATCAGTAAAACCACTACACAATACAGCTCTGTGGGTAGACAGGTTTTTTTTTTTTTTTTTTTTTTCTGGGCAAACTATCAGGCACCACTTGAGAGTAGAGAAAATCAGCTAGCACTAAAGCAAAATGATTGTAATGACAGTCAACTGGGTTAGAGTCTCGGACTTGATGTCGCTGTTAGGGTTAATGTGGAATTTCATGTTATTTCTGTCAGTATACTGTCAGACAGAGAAAGGAAGTAGCAAGCATCTTGATAAACAGAAAGTTCCAATGTAAGGATTCTGAGGAATGTTGTGTATTGTTTTCTGTTTATGATAGGAATTGTTCTGCTTACTAGAAAGACTTATTCTGTTTAACCAATAAAAATCCACCCTAGGTTGGGCCCTGGCCATAATCTTAAGATATTGTTAGCATTACTGCTATATGAGTATTGCTTTGTTACCTAGCAATTTTAGAATGAAGAACGGAAAAAATAATATTATAAAATGTATTTTGAATAAGTTTTAAAAGCTGAAAATTGTTTCTTTGTTTAGGACTACATAAAGTGATTCTATAATAGTGTTACTTAACATGAAAGTTGTATTAGTATATGTAAAGTAATGTGATATTTTTAATTTGAAAACAAGAAAAATGAAAGAAAAATAGAACTCAGGAATGTGGGCAGGCTTCACAGAAAAGGCTCCATAGTGGTGCCAGAGATGTGATTGCAAACCACTGACTGAGAGAGGCTCCAGGAAGCAAAGGAACTGAATCTCTCTCTCTTATCTTTTGGTATTTTAGAACGCAAGGTTTCCATCTAGGGTTTGAAACTGAACTTAGAACAAAGTTCATGTACCTTCATATTTCCAAATAATAGCTTAAAGTCCTTTGAAATGTAAAGCAGAAGTTTATAATTTACTGTTATCAAGAAAATAGTAGGGGAAACCCAATCTTTAGTTATCTTAGAGAACTATAGCATTTTGTTTAAAAACTCAAACTAACATTGTAAGTAGTTTAAAAAGTCATGGCGTTTGGAGCTATAGATGTAAGAGTATTTAGGAAACATAAACAGTGATAACAAACTCATGAGATTTCATCAAAAGTAATCATTTTATTAGAAAATGGTTTAACATCTATCATATAATATTATGGGAAAGAATCTGATTTCATTCTGGCAATGCCCTGAGCTTTTAAATGTGCTTGATGTAAAGATAATTAACTAAACTTTTAATTCAAGAATTATCAAGACAGGATAACACTCAGAATAAGTCATGATTATTGCTCACTGTTATCGTGTAGAACTAATGTGAGAAAAATAAAAATGTTATAGGGAATGATAAATTTTAAAATTTGAGTGAGAAAATTTATGAGAGCATTTTTAAAGTATCAGACAATGAGAGTGAAGATGATTAAGCATCTATAGATTTTAAAGAGCTATAGAAACAATAGAAAATAGAAACATAAGAGAGAAACTCAATGCTTTGTACTTGGACAATAGTAAATGTGTCCTGGGGGCAAAACCCAACCACCTAATTGTCCAGTTTATAAATATGAAAAATCATTTGAAAAGTCAGTGCTTCGACAGCGAATGCAGACTTCCTTCATAAAAATAGTAATCATTCTGTCAGTATTATCCCAGCGTCAATACAAAAAGAACAATAAATGTATGTCATTGGGATTAAGCCCCATTTTCATGCTGTAAGTGCATCTACATGTTATTATTTTGACATTATGACAGATTAAAGATTGTGGATACCATGGTGTCTCTCGTTGTGGCTCTAGAAGCCTTTGAAGTGAGGCATTATGTGAATGTTTTGCATCTCTTTAAAAAGACCTTGACTCAGCCAGGTGGTGGTGGCGCACGCCTTTAATCCCAGCACTTGGGAGGCAGAGCCAGACCAGCCTGGTCTACCGAGCTAGTTCCAGGACAGGCTCCAAAGCCACAGAGAAACCCTGTCTCGAAAAACCAAAAAAAAAAAAAAGACTCTAGATGGTTTCTCAGGTGTCCAAGGAGATGTCCCCAGCTTGTTCCTTTGGGCAGTAGAGGAGAGGGGTACTTGAACTGGCCTTAACCTATAGCCACACTGATGAATATCTTGCATATCACCATAGAACCTTCATCTGGTGATGGATGGAGAAAGAGACAGAGACCCACACTGGAGCACTGGACTGAGCTCCTAAGGTCCAAATGAGGAGCAGAAGGAGGGAGAACATGAGCAAGGAAGTCAGGACTGCGAGGGGTGCGTCCACCCACTGAGACGTGGGACTGATGTAATGGGAGCTCACCAAGGCCAGCTGGACTCGGAGTGATGGAGCATGTGATCAAACCAGTCTCTGAACGTGGCGGACAAGGAGGGCTGACTGAGAAGCCAAGGAAAATGGCACTGAGTTTTAATGATACTGCATATACTGGCTTTGTGGGAGCCTAGTCTGTTTGAATGCTCACCTTCCTAGACCTGGATGGAGAGGGGAGGACCTTGGACTTCCCAGAGGGCAGGGAACCCTGACTGCTCTTAGGACTAGAGAAGGAGGGGAAATGGGGAGTGGGGTAGTGGGAGGGAAAATATAGTAAAATTTCAAAAAATGAAATAAAAGAAACTGAGAAATGATAACGTGTCTTAGTCTTAATTGTATTTCTGTGAAAAAACACCATGACCAAGACTTTTAAAATACAAGAACATATTTAATTGAGGCTTCCTTACACTTTATAAGGATTAGTTGATGATAACCATGGCAATGATCATGGCAGCAGAAAGGCTGAGACATGCATATCCTGATCTGTATACAATGTGAAGAAGTGAGCTACACTGTGCCTGTTGTAGGCTTTTGAAGCTGCAAAACCAACACTCATGACATAGTTTTTTTTTAATAAGGCCAATATTCAAAATACTTTCCTAATAGTGCCACTTCTTGAGGAACAAGCATTCAAATTCATGAGCATATGGGAGTCATTCTTATTCACACCTGTTGAGGGATATTTTGAATACATTATGATATTCCTGAGACTGCCAATAAAGTTTACTTTTAATCAGAGGGCAGATCTAGTTACTAGCTGGACAAAAGTAGCCATAGAGGTTTTGTAAGAACAAGAACATATAGAGAGACAAAAGAAGTATTACGATGGGAATTAAGATTCTTGGCTCTTTGGGATGGAGGAAGAAGAGAGAGAGGAGGTCACTGATTACTGCTTTGCAACCTCTCTGAACATTCAGGTTCTCAACTTGATATCTGACTCCTAAGTATTTATTGATAAATAATAACTACATAAATACTTCAAGAAAATATCATGTGAAACATGGTTAAATAAGTGACTAATTTCAACATGTCATTATATTATTATATGATTCCTATATTTAATAACTCTATCTCAAATGAAAATTACAATATAGTATGCATAATGATAATTTCCTTCTCATATGTAATGCTATGTATACTGAACTGCTTTGTCGAATTGTGAAATTTAAAGGTATTAGTGTCTCTTAAAATGCCTAAATGCACTGAAATTGCAAAAATATTAAATTTAGGCAGGTCAAATATACACGTTTGTGTCTTATTTGGCAGATCTGAATAATTATAGTTAATAATAGCAAACTTTAAGTCATCTCAAGTGCTGATCATTATAAAACATAATAGAACAACAAATGCATTTGGAATAGTTACCATTCTACTGCACTGAATAGACACCATGATGAAGGCAACTCTTGTAAAAATGTAATTAGGGACTTCCAAAATAAATCCATTTAAGCACAGTAGCATGCATGCTGCCATTGTGCTGGAAAACTAGCTGAGAACTTCATATCCTGATGAACATGAAGCAGTCAGAGAGAGAAAAAAAAGACTAGGCCTGTCATGGACATTTACAATCTCAAATCCCACCCATAGAGACATTCCTTCTTCAGCAAGACCATACCTCCTAATCATTTTAATCCTTTCTCAAATGTTTCTGGTGCCAAACATTCAAATCTAAAAAAAAATAGGGTTCTATGGGGTTCAGAAGGTATTTTTTTAATTTACACCAGTAGTTTACCTCATTATTACAATAAAAAGAGAACTCTGATATTTTCTTACAAGTTTGTTTTTATAAATACGTAGGTGTGTGTGTGTGTGTGTGTGCCTGTGAGAAGGATTTCAAATATGTAGAGGTGTCTCTGAAGGTTAACAGAAGTGATGTGGTTTTCCTTCCATATGCTGTGAATATGTTTGAGTCATTTTTGGTTAATAATGAAGCTGCTTTGACCAGAGGCATGGAAAAATATAGGTAGGTAGGAAAATTAAACTGAATGCAAGGAGAAAAAAGCTAGAGTTAGGCAGATGCCATCTAGTTGTTGAAGGACAAAGATGCCAAAATTTACCAGTAAGCCACAGCCTCTGAGCAATACATAGATTAACAGAAAAG
>NW_026068060.1:2063176-2067641 GCF_014885135.2 Alexandromys fortis | reverse complement strand
ATAATTCCAAAAATATTATTAAAATAAAATGATTGAAAGAATTTGTATACTGATGAATTATTAAATATTCTATAATCATTGGGCACTGCTACAACATGTAGCACACCATCAATTATCAATACATATAGAAATCAATGGGACTAGTAAGTATTTTGTACAAGATTGTGCTTTGTGTTCTGTAGTTCATGTCATCAGGTTGTCATTAATATTCATCTAATTTATGCTACATATTGTGTGTTATTGATTTCCATGTAGAAAAGTTTTTTATAGTAGATAATTTACTATAAATTTCAAATAAAATGTACTTGTAAAATGCTTATAAATATAGTTTACTATAAATGGAATATAATGAACATAGATATATTACTAAGAAATCATTTTTTAATTATTTTCTGTTTTCTATTTATTCCTTTAAGAAAACTTCATAAATATCATTGTGTAATTAGTATCTTAAATGTAAACACAAAGCTGAATTTAATGGTTAGGTCAATGATAAATGGCCCTGTTTGTTAAGTCTGTCTAGTGTTGACAACCTGTCTTGTAGATATTTAGAAGAATGTATATTTCAAGGATTTCTGAATTATGAAGACTACAATGTTTTTAGGGCTCTGAAAAGCATAAAGAAGAAGAAATCATGTAATTTCTTAGGAAAGACTATTGGAGATAAATTGTCTATCAATGTATATAAATTGGGGAGATGTTTTGATAGTCTAATTATGATGAATAATGTTCCAGTAATTGTTGATACAGAAAACCATGCTAAGTAAGGATGGGCTTATTAAATTTAAAAGGTTTGGGTTTATATTTCTATGATGGTGATAGAACAGTCTATGTATTTTGGGGTCTTCTAATTACACTTCTTTAAAAAGCAGTTGAAAAATTAAATCAGAGACTGTTTAAAAATAAATATGTACAAGGAGGGAGAACATGAGCAATGAAGTCAGGACAGTGAGGAGTGCACCCGTCCACTGAGACAGTAAGGCTGATCTATTGGGAGCTCACCAAGGCCAGCTGGACTGGGACTGAAAAAGCATGGGATAAAACCGGACTCTGAACATGGCGGACAATGAGGGCTGATGAGAAGCCAAAGACAATGGCACTGGTTTTTGATCCTACTGCATGTACTGGCTTTGTGGGAGCCTAGCCTGTTTGGATGCTCACCTTCCTAGACCTGGATGGAGAGGGGAGAACCTTGGACTTCCCACAGGGCAGGGAACCCTGACTGCTCTTTGGACTGGAGAGGGAGGGAGAGGAGAGTGGGGGGAGGGAGGGAAATGGGAGGCAGGGAGGAGGCAAATTTTTTTTTCAATTAAAAAAAGAGAGTAAGACATTATCTTCCAGAATAAAGAATTAAAAATCCATCCCCTAAAAGAAATAAGTGTGCTGTCTGTTCCATATTATCAATAACTACTTACTATTGTGGTGCTCTGTGATGATGAGAATTAGTTGTCAAATAGACAGCATCTATCATAAATGGGAGATAACTCTCTAGGTATACCTATTGATGTTCAATAAGTTAATTGACATAGAAAGATTCCCCTTCTTGGGTAACACCATTTCTTGGTCTAGGATATTCTATCTATCTTAAACTGTATTTTAAAAAGATAGTCATCTGAGCATATGAATTCATTACTCTCTGCATTCAGGTTATAGATGCTATGCAACAAGTTGCTTCAAACTCTTAGTTACTTGACTTATATTATGATGGACAATACTCATGGATTGTGAACTGAGAAAAAAATCCTCTCTTCCATTGCTTTTGTCATGATATCATCACTACAGACAAAGTAACAGAAAATTACTTGTTGGTCTGTTGCTTTGTACCTTGATTGGCGTTTCTATTCCTGAAATAAAATACCATTAATGAAAAGTAGGAGAGGAAAGAGTTTGATTGATCTGTCCTATTATTATTGATTATTATTGAATAAAGTCAGGAAAAGAACTCAACAGGGCAGAAACCTAGAGGCAGAAGTTATGGAGAAATGCTATTTACAGGCTTGCTCCCCATCACTTGCTCAGTATGCTTTCTTATAAAACCCAGGACAACCAGCCCAGTGATGGTCCACGCACAATGGAATGGACTCTCCCTTGTGAATCACCAATTTCAAAAATGCCCTACAGGAATGCCTGCATCCCCAATATGATACAGGCATTTTCTAAATTGTGGTTCCTCTCTCTCAGATGACTTTAGATTGTGTCAACTTGACATAAAACTGCACAGCTTAATTTGATAAGTATTTATATATGCTTCTTTAGCTATGAAAACTGGCTTGTATAATGAATTTAAAGGATTTTGGAAGTTTGAGCTGGAAAAAAAGCAAGGAATCTAGCAGAAATTAGGCAAGGGGCCATTCATGTGACATTTTGACTAGAAATTTGGCTCTGTTCTGCCAGTATTCTTATAACCAGTATGGAATTAATTCATGAGAATTGATTAATCTGTCAAAATAGAAGAACATGCAGAGTAGTGCTAAGAAAACAGCTATAATTGTTAAATAATTCAGCATCCCTGAAGATAAACTTTTGCTGTTGCACCAGGACAGTGCAATAGCTTTCAAAGGGAGGGACAAAGACCACCCATCAGATTCCAAATCTATAAAGTTACAAATTCAATTGAGGTAAGAAAATCTAAAGTTAAAAGGGTCACTGCTTCTCAAAAGCAAAGGCCTATGAATGACTATTACCAAGATCAATTTCAAGAAACTGATTTAGCTTTGGACCAAGATGGACCAGATACATATTGAACTATTAGCAGAATTTTACAAGACTATCCATGTGCCACTGATTTGGGGAGCTAAAAAGACAGAAGACTGAGCAGTTCTGGCTGCATGATTTCAGAGAACTGCTGAGGCCAAAAAAAATTACAAAAAAAAAAAAAAAAAAAAAAAAAAGCCCAGTAAAGCCTTCTGTGTGACATAGTTAAAGTGTAGTTTCAGGAGCAAATGAAAATCCTAAGATATTGAAAATGCCAGAATCATGGATGCTTGCTAAAGAAAGTTCTATGGATGTGTCCGAGATGACTCAAGATAGAAATTAGTTCATCAGTATGCATATATGTAAGTTAAGGCTTGTTAATCTGTTTTTTATTTCTTTTTAAAAATTATTTATTTATTTTTATTGAAAATTTCCACCTCCTCCCCTCTTCCCACTTCCCTCATCTCCCCTTCTTCTCCCTCCCCCTCCCTCTGCTGTCCAAGGAGCAGTCAGGGTCCCCTACCCTATGGGAAGTCCAAGGTTCTCCTTGCTCCCCCTAAGTCCAGGAAGGTAAGCATCCAAAAATACTAGGCTCCCAAAAAGCCCATCCATGCAGTAGAATCAAAACCCAGTGCCATTGTCCTTGGCTTCTCCATCAGCCTCCACCTTCAGCCACATTCAGAGAGTCCAGTTTGATCACATGCTCCATCAATTTCAGACCAACTGCCCTTGTACCCATAATGTTATCAATATCAATAATGTTATCATATACCTTATATTTTATATTGTGTGAAGAATGCATATATTAAAACATATGTATATTTTTACATGCACACACATATACATATATGTAGACACATACACAAACACAGAGAGAGAAAGATAGAGGAAATATAAAGATACTGTAGAGCTCTTTAATGAAAGATAATTTAAGTGGAAATAATCACAAATGATTCATTTTATTAGTGTATGAATGTTAAAGTGAAGCATGCAATGTTGCAATTGCACTGAATTTAGTGTCATTGAAAATAGTCTTAAATTTAGATATACATTTAAGAAAAAGTTTTAACTAAAGAGAGTCTAGATTGTTAGGAGTAAAATAAATTTTCCTGAAAATTATATGTAGAAGATGTTGACATTTTAATTTTTGAAAAGAAATTACTGCAAACAAATGTAGAAATGCAAATGATAAAAATATTCAGAATTCAGATTTTGTAAATTTGTGTAAGAGTGTGCAAATTTCTGTCAGGACTGACTCAATGAAACAGACCCAATGCTGTTACATGTTGAATTAGTGAGGGGGAAAACAGAAAACTCAGGAGGCAACTTGAGTAGTTGCTACAAACACAGCATACTTTCTTTGCTTTATGACTGAGAAGGAATCATACCCCAGATTTATTTCGAAGGAATGTTGCATAGGAATTAGAGATCAATTGTATATGAACGAAATTTGTTACTTAGAGAAAACTCACACTCTCCTAAGAAGACATTTGCAGAAACTAACCTCTCTGGTAATTATAGCTGCAAGCAAGATAGGATAGTTATTTCCATTAAGAGGTTTATCTGCAGGAGGATAATCAAACCAATCTACTAAAAAATCTTTCCCTAATTTTCCCCACCTTTTAACAGCAAATCAAGATAATAGTTTTTTTAAATAAATAAATAAATTTTATTTTTTTATTGAGAATAAGAAAAAAAAAGTTTCCGCGTCCTCCCAGCCTCCCATTTCCCTCCCCCTCCCCCCATCCTTCTCCCCCTCCCCCCACTCCTC
>NW_026068060.1:2024529-2062287 GCF_014885135.2 Alexandromys fortis | reverse complement strand
GGGATGGGGGTTAGGGGAGATGGGGAGAGAAAAGTGAGAAGGGGAGGATGGGGGGAACTTGGGGAAATGGGATGGTTGGGATAAAGGAAGGGTGGATATGGGAGCAGGGAAGTATATATCTTAATTAAGGGAGCCATCTTAGGGTTCGCAAGAGACTTGAACTTAGAGGGGCTCCCAGGTGCCCAGGGCGATATCCCCAGTTAGTTCCTTGGGCAGCTGAGGATAGGGAACCTGAAATGGCCCTATCCTATAGCAATACTGACGAATATCTTGCATATCACCATAGAACCTTTATCTGGCGATGGATGGAGATAGAGACAGAGACCCAAATTGGAGCACCAGACTGAGCTCCCAAGGTCCCAATGAGGAGCAGAAGGAGCAAGAACATGAGCAAGGAAGTTAGGACCACCCACCCACTGAGACAGTGTGCCTGATGTATTGGGAGCTCACCAAGGCCATCTGGACTGGGACTGAAAAAACATGGGATAAAACCAGACTCTGAACATGGCACACGATGAGGGCTGATGAGAAGCCAACGACAATGGCACTGGGTTTTAATCCTACTGCATGAACTGGCTTTGTGGGAGCCTAGCCAGTTTGGATGTTCACCTTCCTAGACCTGGATGGAGGGGGGAGGACCTTGGACTTTCCACAGGGCAGGGAACCCTGACTGCTCTTTGGACTGGAGAAGAAGGGGGAGAGGAGTGGGGGGAGGGGGAAAGAAATGAGAGGCTGGAAGGAGGCAGAAATTTTTTTTCAATAAAAAAAAACTAAATTAAGTTTTATTGTACCAAAATAGTAGGTAATAACATTACTGGATAGGTCATATTGTACATGTATTAAAGGGAAGAAAGAAATTAGTACATTATTTGGAAACAATATAGAGATAAGGATTCAGTTCAGAAGCAGAAGATTTGCCTAGACCATACCATCAATATAAAATTGTATTTGATACTCATCAATATAAAATTGATAGAGCTACATACATATTAATATAAATATTATAATCAATTCTCTTTTTAGTTTTTTATCTATTTTTCCTTACTAATAAGAAGAAAATTTTAAATTCTTTACAAATGTGAATCAAGTTTGATAAAAAGATTTAAACATGATAAATATCTAATATAAAATCATATCTCTGCAATGATACACTTTCTAGACTATTATGACTATTCAGAGTTATATGTTTCAGGTGGACATCTGAACACTAAGGCCATATAACGGGCTTCTTATTGACAAGACTTGACCAAACCACTAATTAGTGCAGAGGATTTGGATGAGTCTAAACAACATGCTCAGCTCACTAATCAGAGCAGAATGTGTAGCATATTTAATAAAAACTTAGAGACAGAAATTGGCGATTAACATGAAGGTCAGAGAGAAAACAGTCTCATTCTGAGATTCCTGCATGTAGGATCACCATTTCAGACTGAGGTATAGATCTGAAAGCTGTCTCCTCCCATCTTATATTTCTCTCTAGTGCTGGTATTAAAGATGTGCACCACTACCATCCAGTTTCTATGGCAAACTAGTGTGGCTACTGGTATTAAAGGTGTATGTCACCACTGTCTGGTCTGTAAGGCTAACCAGTATGGCTGTTTTACTCTCTGATCTCTGTCAAGCTTTGTTTATTAAAATACAAATGAAATATCACTATAAGTTTGCATTCCACAGCTCACATTGCACCTTCCTAAAAACATACACTAAAGAATCAAGGAAATAACAAGAATGCTTTGTTTCTCAAACACCAAAATTAAACTCAAATGTCCATCATGCATTCACTGTAATTTCAAAATAATTTTGCTGATGTGGGATTCCCCTCTGTATGCTGTGACTACTGCTTTGGGTCTATAGCAGGGCAGAACAGAGCTAGGCGGAGAAAACTAAACTGAATGCTGGGAGTAAGAAGGCAGAGTCAGGAGACACCAGAGGGAAACACAATCTGCCAGCAGAAACCTTGCTGGTAGGCCACAAACTTCATGGTAAATTATAAAATAATGAAAATGGGTTAATACTGGAATTAAGATCTAGCTATAAATATGCTTAAGTGATTGGCCTGCAGTGATTTAATTAATAGAGTTTCTGTGTGTTTATTTGGGGCTGAGCAGCCAGGAACATACAAGCGGCCTCATACAATATTTTTCTTAAATTTGGGGTTGAAATATGTACACATTTATTGATTTATACACATTACAATAAGATATTCAATGCAAAATCAAAGAATTTATATAGGTTTCTATTTATTTCCATATTTATCTTCTTAACAAGAGAGGTATTAATAACTCATCATTAATGCACTTTTTAAACATTGGGCCATGCCAAAAGTAGTTCTTTGAACATCTGAGACCTACATCTTTGATTCTTATGTTTTTCTTGTTATTCATTCAAATATTTACTATGATTTATATTAAAAGGTGCAGAGAGAACTGTGAGTTAAGAACATCTGTTTGTATGAAACTTTATATAAGCCATCACTTCCAAATTAACTTATATTGGAACAATGAGGTTGTTGTATGCATTTACACACTAGATTGGTAGATGCATTTACACACTAGAGATGTGGACAGCTTTACAAACTAGCATTGTGAGTACATTAACATCACTAATTAGATGTAGTTTTAAAAATAGAAAATAAACACGTTAACAAGTAACATTTAACTGTAGTCAAGTGGGGAACTATTGGAGAACCCTGCATTTAAGGTTGCAGTTCAATGTGTCTGGAAAGCTCTCTGAGATCTGAGTGCAACAGAGAACTTTCTTTCTCAGCAGGGCTCACCTTCTTTGAATGCCTGACTATAGCTAAAGGATGGCTCTGCACAGAGCTCCCAGCTCCTAGCTGTGTGACTAGGCTCATAAGATTCCCTCTTTTTTCCCCACAAACTTTTGTTGTAATTGGAGCGGCGGGGCTGCGTCCCCAGCACCCCGGCTGCCTGCTAGCTTATGCCCCGAAATAATAACACACAAACTGTATTCATTTAAACACTGTTTGGCCCATTTCTATCTTGCCTCTTCTAGGCTAATTCTCACATATTAATTTAGCCTGTTTCTAATCATCTGTGTAGCACCGCTAGGTGTGCTTACCGGGAAGATTCTAGCCTACGTCCATCCTGGGTCGGAGCTGCCTGGGAGAGAGGAGTCTGGCGTCTCTGCTCCAGAGAGCAGAGCTGTCGAGTCTGAGCTCACTTCCTCTTCCTCCCAGCATTCTGTTCTGTTTACTCCTCCCACCTATGTTTTAACCTATCAGGGCCAAGCAGTTTCTTTATTACTTAACCAATGAAATCCACAGATTGATATATGACACTCCCACATCACACTCTGGTATTTGAATTGATGCATCTCTAACATTTGTTTGTCCTCAATTAGGTTTTTAAATGAAAATTAGGAGTATTCCCTCTCTTGTTTATTTATACTGTCCCAGACTCTAGCTGTATAAGCCAGTCCTCTTGCCCCATCAAGTTGATACTTCTCTCTGAAACTTACTCCTTGAAGTTATTTTCATCATGCTCACAACCGTTTGAACCCTGATCACTGCTTCTCCCTTGTTCTCTGGGGTTTGTGGAAAACTCCTGAGAAAGATTGAGACCTCACAAAAAACCTCTAAGAAAAATAATACTATTAAATTAGCATCAATGTACTTTATCCCTCTTAAAATAAATTTAATTGTAAAGAGGAAGCCATTTGCTCTACCCTTAGTTTTCAGAATAACAATTATCAAATAAAGACCTTGCTATAGAAAATTCATATGCAATATATTTTTTTAAAGCATACATATATATTATGCATTATAAATATTTGATTAACATATATATGATGATAAATATATATATGTAAATGATAGATAAGCAGATAGATAGATGATAAATGAGATAGTTTTAGGGAAAATATTTTAGTTAAAATCAAGCATATAGGGCCAAAACCTTAATCTATATTAGATATGTGCTGTGCTTCTGTCTTAAACATTATTACTTTTCATTTGTTGCAGCCTCTTAAGGATTATAAAGAACACACACTCTTGCCCTAGAGTCCTACAATAGAAAGCCAGTTTTAGCAAGTAAACTAGTTGAAAAACGAATTGCTGCACATGAAATTTTTATTTCCCATTTCCTTTTATCTAAAAATACCTGTTGAAACAGCAATTTGAAATGTAGTCTTGTGTCAGAGGAATGATCAGTAAGTTAGAGATCTTGGTGCTGGTAGTAATTATTCAGTATATTTAGTACCCTTGGGTTACAAGAAAGCATAGCTTAACAATTTCTCCAGAAACTAAGACTTTATGTTATTAAATTATTTCCTGTAACTTTAAATGATTCAGAAATACATATTTGATCACTGCATCGCTACCATACCAGTTTCATTGAAGACATTTGTTCTACAGTGGGAAGATTGATCAAAATTGCATAGATTGCCCTAGAGAAAAGAAGACTTCGTAGTAGTTTGAATGTAATTGGCCCTCTTAGGCTCATAAGGAGTGGGACTATTAAAGGGGTGACTTTGTTGAAGTAGGTATTGAATTACTAGAGGAAGTGTGTCACCCTGGGGCAGGCTTTGAGTTCTGTTTTGTTCAAGATATTCTTAGTGTAAGTTAGTAGACCTCCTGATGCCTGAAATATGTAGGACTCACAGCTACTGTTCAAGCACCATGTCTGCCTGTACACCACCATGCGCCCTGCCAAGATGATTATGGACTAAACCTCTGAAACTGTAAATGAACCACCACAATTAAGTACTTTCTTTATGAGGATTGCCATGGTCATGGTGTCCCGTCAGAGAAGTAGAAAACCTAAGACAATATTCCTAGTAATCATGTTTTTTCTGAAACTGTGAACCCAATTTTATTTCATTACCTCTCAAGTGTTGCCTTTGTGACTTAAACTTTCCTTACTCTTCTTCTACTAAAATATTTTTAATTAATCCCATTTCTGTTCTTATGTACTCAAATTTTGAACTTACCTGGTAAAGAATAAGTTTGTGATACCTTTGAGTTCTTTTATATATGTCAAATATACTTTCTAACTTCAAATTCAGGTTATTATTATTTATAAAACATTTATTCTCTTATTTAAATTTGGTCAGATTATACATCTGAATGGTTAATATTTTTCTCATATTCAGTTACAAATAGTAAGTTTTAATTTTAATATACAAATTATTCATAATGTAAGATAGATACCAGATATCATATCAGTTCCTGAAACCCTAATAAGTAAGACAATATTCAAACTCCTGTTTGAGGGATTTATATTTTCTAAAATAACAAATAGTTTAAAAAAAATGTTTGAGGCCAGAGTTATCTGCCTAATATGTCTAGGACTGTACCTGGGCTAATGGTTCTTGGTGGTATAAAAAAAGTAGCTGAAGAAGTTATGAGGAGCAAGCCAGTAAGCAGCAGTCCTCCATGGTCTCTGCATCCTCTTCTAGATTATTCAAGGTGTGTGTCCTGTTGAGTTCCTGACTTGACTTTCATCAATAATGGACAACAGTGTGGAACTTTGTGCTAAATAAATAATTTCTCACCAAATTTGCTTTTGTTCATTCTGAGTCATCATATCAATACTAACCCTAACTCAGACATGCATACACACACACACACACACACACACACACATACACACATATATATCCATACATCAAAACACAACTTCATTCACATATACATATATACACTCATACATCAAAACACAATCTCATTCACAAGCAAAAATATTGTTATGTGCAGAGTCTTGTAAAAATATTTTTATGCTCACAGTAATCCAACACAATTGCGTGTGCACAGACATGGGCACTTTTTTAGGGGAGGCTACTTGTTCATTTTCAGGCCACCCAGACCCGAAATAATCACACAGAAACTATATTAATTGCAATATTGTTTGACCAATAGCTTAATTGTATTTTTAGTTAGGTATTACATTTTAAAGTAACCCATTTCTATTATTTTATATTTTACCATGAGGCTTGTGGTTTAACAGTACTAGTGCTTGGGCATCTTTTTTTTTTTTCTGGTGGCTACATGCATTGCTTTGACTCTACCTACATTATCTCTTCCTTCTCTATCTATATGGAATTCATGCCTTGCTATATTCTGCACTGCAACAGGTCCAAAGCAGCTTCTTCATTAACTAATGATATTTACATCATAAAGAGGTGAATCCCACATCATACAGTCACTTGTATGCACATGAATACACATATGCACACACATGCACACACCTTTTTTATGCTTGCATATTGAAGTATACCTGCATGTATAAAACTATACACACAAACATATGAGTGTACTTCTTTTACTAAAGTATAATATGTAGATAATTTTATGTGTGCAAACTAAGACATGTGACTTATAGAAAGCATATAATACTGTGGTAAAGCATTCATTTATCTTGTCTGAGAGCCATTATCCTAGTGTGTAGAGTAAAAACCCCTATGAAATTGTGACAACCATTAGGACTGTCAATATTGTTGAAAAATTGAGGTCCTACTATGTTGCTATAAAAGAACTGGAAAGCTATATACAGATTCTTATGAAAGGTTTGTATTGAAAAGGAATCAACCATTGTAACTTTCATTTCTGTAATATATATATATTTGCTTCTTAAATACACTTATTATTTTCAGCTTTTATGTTTTACTAGCTTCATTTTACTTAAGTTCCCAAAAGTCACATGGATATTTTCAACAACCTATTAATTCCTGTTTTAAATGGTTGGACAAAAAGGCTGTAACATGATATTGGCCAATGGGAGAAGTTAATCATATAGTATTTAAAATCAATTATGAAAATTCTTCTTTCCCCAGATTTACCCCTTATGGGGACCTCTGGAAACTAGGATAAATGGAGCATTTGGGGAGGCTTATTTGAGGGATAATTTTAACTTATGAAAACAAATACTTTTAAGTTAAATATAGCTCATTAATTTAAAGATTCCTTAATTATACTAATTTTTACTTATCTTTTGAGCACAACAAAGTATTAGTGAAGGGCAACCCTTTATATTTTCTTTTTAACCAACTGAAGACACCAATTCCAGCCTGATGTGATTACACTGGTTTTCTAATTCCATCATTTAGAGTGAATGTATTGTAAAGGCAAAAAACACTTCTGATAACTTATCTGCAGCTCAAAGGGGGAGTTTTATACAAGTTAGTAGTTTATCAGGAGCTAAGATAAGCAGTTATCTGGAGGGTAAGTTTTGTGCAAGCAGAGAATTTAAGTGAAGACAAGATAAATTAACAGCTGAGTTATGGTCTTGGGTTCTTAGTATAGAGTTGGTTATTTTCTAATCAAGGAAGTCAAACTCTAGACAAGCCTAAAATGGCCTGAAGAAGAAACAGGATGCATCTTGCATTCCCAGAAGTTCATTCTATATAACCTTCATTTTTCTTGCTAATTATTCTTTTTTTAACAATTTTTAAATTAAAATATATTTTGATCATAGTCTTCCCTTTCAGAAAGGGAAGACCCTCTCTTTCTTCATACCTACCAAACTGTAAATTCTCTCACAATTAATGCCAATTCAACAACAAAATCTCCCCAAACCAAGAATAAATAAATAAATAAAATAAAATAACACAAAAAGGTAAACAAAACAAAAAAACCTACCAAACTAAGACCAAATAAAAGAGCACATGCACATGCATATAAAAACTTTGAAGTTCATTATTTTGTCAACTATTTCCCAATGTGAGACCTGTCCCAGAATGGTTGGTTCCCAGTGTCACTCTATGAAAGAAACCAGATTTTCCCCTTTCTAACAGGTATAAATGGTAGTTCATTTGTTAATGTTTACCTTGTGGCTATATTTTCTTTTATTCATTCATTTTGTTAAAACAATACAATAACAAAATACAATAAAATAAAACAAAAGCTGACACGTTGAATTTGGACAAGACAAGTGACCAGAATGTAAAGAACATAAGAGAAGGCACAATAATCAGATCAACTTGTTGGCACACTCAGATATCCCATAAAAACACTAAAATGTAAATCATAATCTGTATGATAATTATGCAGGCTATTTAATCTGAGAGTATAACCTGTGCAGGCTATTTAATCTGAGAGTATAAATGAGCTTTGTTCATGTTGATTTAGAGGACATTGTTTTCTTGGTATTCTCTAACCCCTCTGCCTGAATGTTCCAAGGTCTTCCTCTTTCCATGTAATGTTTGGTTTAGGGTCTCTATCCTTATTTGGATAATCTTTTTAAAGTATCACATGTAAAAGATCTCAATGGGGGGCTGGAGAATGGCTCAGCGGTTAAGAACACTGACTGCTCTTCCAAGGACCCGGGTTCAATTCCCAGCACCCACACGGCAGCTCACAACTGTCTGAAAATCCAGTTCCAGAGGATCTGACACCTTCACACCAATGCACATAAAATAGATGAATAAATCATAAAAAAATCTCAATGATCAAAAATAATTGCTGGTCTTTGAAAGAACTCAAGATCAGTTTCCAGCATCCATCTCAAGTTTTTCACAATGTCCTGTAGTCCCTTCTCCAAGGAATTGGATATTTTCTGTGTAAACAAAAACTGTATTTTCATTTCCTGGCCACCTAGACCAGAATAATCACACAAATATCTATATTAATTACAATACTGTTTGTCCAAAAGTGAAGGCATATTCTTTAAATAACCTAGTAATTGGGAAATTTATGTGATTAGGGACATAATAGCACATATTTACATTCTATCATTCATACAATTCAGAGAAACATCAGCAATATTTTCCACTATTAAAAACTGTACTATAATAATATTCCTTGTGTAGATTATAGTCATTATGATCTGTTGGAATAATGACTCATAAAAACATTTTTTTCCTCTTTTGACAAGCCTCTGTTATTCATTACTGAATGATGTATGAAGGTGGTTCTGTCAGCTTTGCTTATAATATTTATTTGTAGTCAATAACTTGACTGGCATTAAATTCTCAGAGAGAGGGACTGAAGCTATTTAACTGCTTGCTTGGCATTGGTACATTGCTAACTTCACGAAACACAGAGAAATGCCACTGAACAATGCTTCATTATTAGCTTTCTTTTTTACTTCTGATATTTCTGCCATTAAGACATAGTTTTTTTATCTCATGACTGTCTGTGGTTCTCGTAGCCTATATCCTATTTCAGATTCAAATTTATTTCCACTTTAATAAGGAAGAGGGGACACATTTCAACATAATTAAGAACATTTTACTATATAATTTCACCGCTATTATAAAATGACAGAAAATCTTTATTACTTTAAACATTAAATTCACATCACAGTTTTTCCATAACAAGAGACATTTATACATTTTGTTATGTGTTTTAATAGATGCATTACTGTAACAGTATGTTTTCTTTTTTGTTTTAAGCATAAGCATGTGCATGATCTCATCTGGAAAGAAAAATTAATTATTTCTCTTAGGATTTTGACATTCAAAATAAAACTGTAGAAGTTAGAGCAATTACTTGATTAATTATCTTTAAAATTTCCCACAAAAATGGATTGTCATGGCATGCTGATCATTGTGGTTCATGGGAATAATAGCTTGTAGTTTTTTGTCATGTTGGAAGCTTTCTGGAACCATTAAAATCAGTCCCCTAAGAGATGACTCTTAGTAATGATTGAGCTTTGATGTCCTGAGGTCTGAGTCTGAAGTCTATGGTATATTCAACAAGAGGGAAATATTTTCTACTTCTAGGGTACAAACAGGGACAATTAAGCATAATCTGTGATGTAGCCAAGTGAAAAAACAAAAAGCACAAGATGGGTTGAATGTATATGGCTAGAAGGACAAAGAGAAGGAGGAGGTGATATGTGGCTAATGTTGTAGTGAATTAATGGGGTCATGACCTGCTGCAGCAATGGGATACCCAGATTAACATTCCCTGCAGTCCCAGGAACTCATAATTCTGGGAAGTTTATTATAAGGTAAAATACACAAAGGTCACCAACTATTCAGGCTGTATAAGAACACAAAGCAACTATCAAACCTTTAGAGGTACCAACAGCCCTACCTTTAAAATGATTAACTGAGAAATCAATATGGATTAAACAGTGGATGTTAACAGAAGATAAACTGCTGTAGAATACCTAGTACAGGCAAATAGATGCTCACCGTATTGAACGATCAACAAGCCCTTGGAATTCTCCTGTATTGGTTGTTTAAAAGAAATCTGGTAAATGGAGAATGGGGACAGATCTAAGAGATGTTAATAAGGTAATTCAATCTATGGGTCCTCAACAACCTGGATTTTCTCTACTTTCTCTACTACCAAAAGGAGGGTCCCTTATAGTTAGGATTTGAAAGACTGTTTCTTCACTATACCTTACAGGAAAAGGACAGAATAAATTTGCTTTTACATTGCTTATTTATAATAATTCTCAGTCTACTAGGAGATGCCAATAGACTATCCTTCCACAGGGAATGCCCAATAGCCTCACCAGTTGTCAATACTTTGTAAGTCACCCATTGGAAATCATATGTAAAAAATATCCAAAATCTATATATACCATTACATTGATGACAGTTTGCTATTGGAGTCAAACATAGATACTTTACAAAGAATGTTTGATGAAATAAGGAAAATTTTACCTAAATGGGGATTACAAATTTCTCATAAAAAATTATAGAGGAAATTCTGTCTATTACATAGTTTATAAAATAGCCTTATAAAAAATAAGAATGCAAAAGTCACAAATTAGGAGAGACAGATTTAGGACTCTGAATGACTTTCAAAGATTGTTAGGAGATATTCCCAGTCAAGATCTAATAGTTCATTTAAACAAAACCTTAGATTACAACAAAGACTTAATTAGTGCCAAAGGATTAGTCACTGAAGCAGAAAAGGAATTGACTGCTGTTGAAGAAAAATTGCAGGGGACATATGTGGATTAAGGTGAATCGAAATTATAATTGCATTTTAGTCATATTGACTTCCAGAATTTCCCCTACAGGAATTTTAATGCAAATGAAGATATTGTTTTCGAATAGATATTTTTTACCAAATAAGCCAAGTAAAAAATAAATAAATAAAAACTTATGTGGAAAAAGTCTCTGAATTAACTATAAAAGGAAAATTGAGACTTCATCAACAAGCAGGTATAGACCCAGTAGAGATTTCAGTGCCTTTTGCTCCTGACAAAATTTTAAAAAAAAATATGCAAACACAATGAACCTTGGAAAAGTGCTTGTGCTAATTTTTTAGGAGATATTAATATCAAGTATCCCAAAGTGATAGAATTAGTCTTATAAAGAGAACCAATTGGATCATTTCTCACATTATACAAGATATACCATTTAGTGGAGCCCATACATTCTATACTGATACAAATAAATCAGAATAGCAGGTTACAAATCAGAAGATTTAAATAAAGTGAAACAAAGCACTTATAATTCTGTCCAAAGGGCAGAATTATATGCTATTCTCATGGTACTAAAAGATTTTAAAAAACCTCTTAATATTGATTCACAAGATGCAGAAGAGTGTCTTGCATATTGAAACCACTGAATTTATACCAGATGATACAGAATTGACTTAATTATTCATACAGGTTCAAGATATAATTGAATAGGCTCTGTCCCACATAAGTAGCACAAATCCAATTTCATACAAATCTTCCAGGTAATGCAGAAATTGATTATTGATTGAAAATGTGTTGAAAACCTCAGAATTTCATAAGAAACATCATGTAAAAGGTTTAATGAAAGAGTTTTTCATTACATGGCCACAAGCTAAGGAGATTGTAAAGAGATATCCTATTTACTTTTTCTATAACCAAACAATGCTACCTGCAGGTAGTAACCCAAAGGGTACTCAAAGGAATGACATATGGTCGATGGATGTGTTCCACTTTGTAGAATTTGGAAAATTAAAATATGTACACCATACCATTGACAGTTATTCAGGATTTCAATGGGCCACTGCTTTGAGCTCAGAAAAGGCTGAGTCAGTAATCACACATGTATTACAAGTTATGGCCATCATGGGTATACCTGCACAAATAAAACATATAATGGTTCAGCATATGTCTCTTAGAAAAATGAGACAATTTTTTGCTTATTATAATATGAAGCATATTAGCACTATACCAAACAATCCTACATGTCAGGCAGTTATAGAAAGATCAAACCAAACTACAAATGATATGTTAAGCAAACAGAAAGTGATGGAAAATATCCCCCCAAAATAGATTACATAATGCCTTTTTGACCTTGAATTTTCTTAACGCTAATGAGAAAGGAAAACAGCAGCAGAGAGGCATTGGAAAATAGAAAAGTCTTTTGAATTAAATCAGGCCGTATATTTCAGGGATGTGTTGACCTCACAATGGAAGGCAGGGGATGTGCTATGTTGGGGGAGGTGTTTTGCTCTTGTTTCATCAGGAGAAGAAAAGTTATAGACACCATCAAAATTAATAAAGATTATGTTTGAAAAAGAGAAATCTCTTGAGAAAGAGAAATGATGCCTCATTCACAAAGGTGACAAGCAATCAGATGGTAAGGAAACTCATAAGGGTTGGAGCAGGGTTCTGTTCTTGTCTTTGCTGAAAAAATATCCATCTTCAAAAAGTCAAGAGACCATGGACACCTAGATGACTAAAGAAGAAACGATAATTATCCTGATAGGAACACCAAGCTAAGAGAATTGTCACTTGTGAAAACATGTCATCTTAGTGTAAGTTTCTCTGTATGCTATATAAAATAATAATAATTACTCACTTAAAAATCAAAGCTGTTTTTGCAGTTGGATACTGTCTGTCCTCTAAATCCAAGCATATTGTTAAAATAAAAATTCAGAGTTTCTGTCTCATGACAGGAGCCATGGTATGGAACAGAAAGAAGAAATAATTTAGAAAATATTTTACTTTTTTCATACCTACTTTTGTTTCTATTGTACCTTTCATTGAATATATGTCTATATAAATAATGTTTAAGTTTTCCACATTGAACAGTCAATTTTTCAGCAGTAATCTTGGAAGTTTCCAGAAAGAATATGGTGCCCCATCACAACAACTTCACCTGGTTGACATGATGTCATGATGCTGATAGTGTTACTATAACACCTGTTTTGAGTACCAGCTGCTCAAGATAGTTACAACCTTGTAAGCTGAAATGGATCAACTGTTTCAATGTTCTGGCCACAGCTCCAAATAGGAACCTCGGTAAAGCCCTACCAAATACTCAGAGACTATTTGCAATTATATCAGACAGTAATCTTGGAACTTAACTATTATTTACTTTCACAGGATCCCATGGAAAGAACATTGCCCCCATGATAGCTGGAAGTATATTCTAGAAGACGACATTCCCTCTCCCAACAAAGTTTGTTCTCAGGGTTAGGAACATTATTTAGGGGTTGATTATAACTTTTATAAGATTGGGGGTTGCAGGGAAATTATGTAAGCTCAGTTATCTCCTTGAAAATAAAAGGGAGAAATTGGATGGGATAATAGATTAGTGTGAGCTTGCACTAAAAATAATAGTGAGTAATGGAGTAAATATTTGAGCTATTATTTAGATTGGTATAGATTCTTGTATATTAATACAAACTTAAATTTTATTGAATATCTTCCTATTTTCATCTACAATATTTGTATTCTAGGAAAAGTTATTTTGTCATATTGTATGCATGCATGATTCTACCTCTGATTAAGATATTTTCTATAATGATACTATCATAGGATATATTTATCATATTGTAATATACATTTATATATCAGATCAAGATACTTATATACTGTTTACATTTTGAGATCATTGTCCTCATTTGTTGTACAGTTGTTTAAATATTGTTTAATATTCTAATGTGATGTCTCAGTCTTTAAGTTATAAATGTATTAAGATTTATAGGTCAATAGCAATCCATGTTTGTCATACTTATAGTTAGACTAATCAGGTCCTTAAGATACATAGAGTTTGTATTCTGCCTAGATAGGTAATCTTCAATCACTTCAAAGAGCTGGGTTCTGTTGACATGATACATCATTTCTCCTGGAAGCAACAACCTATTCCTGAGAGAATGATTGTTGTAATAGGAGCGGCGGGGCTGCATCCCTAGCACTCGGCTGCCCGTATGACTAGCTTATGCCTGAAATAATTACATGGAAACTGTATTCTTTGAAACACTGCCTGGCCCGTTATCTGTAGCCTCTTATTGGCTAGCTCTTACATATTGATCTAACCCATTTCTAATAATCTGTGTAGCCCACGAGCTGGCTTACCAGGAAAGATCTTAACCTGCTTCTGTCTGGAGTGGGAGAATCATGGCGACTCCTTGACTCAGCTTCTTTCTCCCATCATTCTGTTCTGTTTCCTCCACCCACCTAAGGGTTGGCCTATCAAGGGGCCTAGGCAGTTTCTTTATTAATAAGAAATCACTCCCATATCAAATGATGATCTCCAACATTCTACTTAGAACTTGATTTCCTCTTGGCAAAACTGGCCTTTGGGCAAGAACTGCCCATGCATCGACCACTGACAGAATACTCAGTGTAGGATATAAGGAAAAAGACTGTGGTATCTTGTCAGACAGGGTAAGACAGTTTTGAAAAAAATTTCTGCCCCTGAAAATGGTCTGTCAGTTACTCTAGGCCTTAGCAAACGTTGGTTGTTCCAACATTGCGATTGAGACTTTTGGTGATTGCCCAGTTATCCAGTTGTCTCTGTCATTTGTTGCACATCTTAAAAATTTCTTGACTGTACTTCCTGTTTACTCAAGTAATATTATTTTCCCTTCTTGGGTCTTTGATGGGGTTGACGATGAGATAGTTATAGTTACTTGGCTAAATTATTTATAATCCAAGACTTATACTCCTTAGGATAGGATAATTATTGAAACATTTATTGCATGTTTCTTACTTTATATTGCTTATACTGGTTGTAATTCTAATTATTATACTTGATATTTTTCATTGTCTGTAATATTTTATTAGACTTAAAACTCTCTTATTTAAACAAAAGCGAGAGGTGCTATAGGAAATCCTTCAACCATTAACCTTTAAGTTACCTACCACCTGGTGTGGCCTCTTATACTATAAATTCCCATGTAAAGTGTGCTCTTTTTCTGTCTCTCTCTCTCTCTCTAGATTGAAAAATGGATAAAGAAAATGTGGTGTATTTACGTAATGGAGCACTATACAGCAAAAAAGTTGACCTTTTGAAATTTGCATGGAAATGGATGGAGTTATAAAACATCATTTTGAGTGTGGTAACCCAGACCTAGAAAGATTTATCATATATACTTCTTCATAAGTGGTTTTTAAACATAAAGCAAATAAAACCAGCCTACAAATCACAATCCCAGAGAACCTAGAAAACAGTGAGAACCCTAAGAGAGACATACAGAGATCTTATCTACATGGGAAGTAGATAAAGATAAGATGTCCTGAGTGAATTGAGTAAATTTGGAGAGGATTGAAGGGGAGGGGAGAGACAGGGATAGGAGTAGAGAAAAATGTAGAGCTCAATAAAAATCAATAAAAATAAAAAAAAGAAATGCTTAGCCCATAGCATAGGCTTGTCTCCAGCCAATGCTTATGACTGCATCAATCCATTTCTATTAATCTATTACTTTCATGAGACTTGTTTACCTCAACTATGAACTTCCCATGTTGCTTCTTATGCATCTCGCTTCAACTTCTCAGCCTCCGCTTTTCTTCTTCCCAACATTCTCTCATCTTTCAAAATCCTACCTAACTATTGGCCAATAACCTATTTATTAACAATGATAGGAATATTTTCACATTGTGCAGAAGGTTTATTTGATAGCATGTTTTATTTTGTTGTGATTGGTGTGTGTGTATTTGAGTTTGAGTGTGTACATATGTTTTCCTTCTTTTGGCTTTTGATAATGTGAGATTATTTTACTCTTATTGTTTTCATGGATGTAGTTAAATCCCTTACATTAGAATTTATTTGTATCTTCTGTAGGTTTATATCTCTAGATAGACTTTGGTTAAATATGACATTGTCATGGAGTATCTCAATTTCTCCATCTATAGCTATTCAAAGTTTTGCTGCCTGTAGTAATCTTGACTGGCATTTGTGGACTCTTAGAGTATGTGTGACATTGGTCCAGGCAATTCTGTCTTTAAGAGTCTTTGTTGAGAAGTTGGGTGTCATGTTAGGTAGGGTGGTGTGTTCCTTTAATTTCGGCACTCACTAACAAGTGACAGGCAGATCTTCACCAATTTGAGACCAATGTGGTATCAAAGTGAATTCCAGGACACCCAGGGTTATTGTACAGAAAAAAACTCTGTCTTGAGAAACAAATACAAAAGCAAAAGGCAACAGAGTTGAGTGTAATAGTTTTAATAGTTCTGCCTTCATCAGTTCCTCACTCACTTTCACTTTTAGCTTTTAATTTGCTTTCTTTATTTTATTTATTTATCTATGTTTAAACTTTTGATTATTATGTATCAAGTAGACTTTCTTTTCTCATACAATCTATTTTGTGTTCTTAATGCTTCCTGGATTTTTATAGGCATCTCCTTCTTTAGGTTAAAAAAAATTGTTCTTATATTATTTTTTAAAAAATTATTTTCTGTGCCTAAGAGCTGGGAATCTTCTCTTTCTGCTATTTCTATTTGCAGGGAGCCGATTTGAATGGCTGCCATTACAAGATGGCATTCGGCCCCGGCCTCGCTTGATACCATAATAAAGGTTGCAGTTCTTCCACCAGAAAACAGGATGAGTTGTTGCGATTTAGCTGCCCACACTTCCCCTGACAGGCAGGGTAACTTCCTTATGGTCTTTAATTGACAGGGATGTTCCCCTGCTTTCTTTCCTGCCGGTGGGTCTCCAGATCAAAGTAGCAAAGGTTGCTAGACATACTCCCTATATAAGCAGCTACAGCTCAGAGCTCGGGGCCCCTTGCTTTTTGCTTTCCCTTCAACCAAGAGGCTCCAATAAAGTGTGATTTGAGAAGAATCCTCGTCTGGTGGCTGTTCTTTCCTGCTGGTCAGGGAGTTCGCCGCATCTATTATTCTTAGATTTGCCCTTTTCTTAGTGTCCTAGGTCTTCCTCGCTGTTTTGTGTTAGGAGTTTCTTTCAGATTTAACAATTTCATTGACCAATGTATCTATTTTGTTGATTATACTTTCAATCCATGACATTCTCTTTTCCATCTGTGCATTCTGTTGGAGGTGTCTGCATTTGTCTACAGTTCCTTTTCACTGACCTATATATTTCATTTCTACAATTCCATCATTTTTTTTTATTTCTTCTATTTTCATTTTGAGTTCTTCAACCATTTTATTCATTTTATTTCACTGGTTCATTTTTTTTATATATTTTTGTCTTGGCTGTTCTGTAAAGGTTTCTTAAATTCCTCAGATTTTTTTTCTATTATTTTTCAATTACTTTAAGGGATTTATTTACTTTTACTTTAAGGATCTCTATCATCTTTAAGGTCTTTTCTGTGTTCCACTGTGCTGGAGTATTCAGGGCTTGCTGTAGCAGGATTGCTGTGCTCTGGTGGTGACATATTTCTGTAGCAGTTGCTGATTGTGTTCTTACTCTGATATCTAGCTATCTGTGATTGGCCTGATTAAGTTCTATCTGCCAATTTCTGGATTTGTCTTGTTTTGCATATTTTGTTCCTTGGTTTCTACTTCCTTTTCAGTCTTCAAGCCTGTGTGGCCAATAATTAGCAGGTGTTCTCCAACTAAACTGAGGTGTGGATATCTGGTGGGGCGTGTGGTCTTATGTTATTTTCTTTCTAGTCTTCCAGCCTGTTTGGCCTGTATAGTAAGCCGAGGGTTTCTGTCTAACATACTGGACTGGGATGAGGGAGGAAGTTGGGATTAGGCATCATCTCAGGGAGAAGTGGACACTGAGAGAAAAGCCCAGATCTGTGGGCAGCATCCTGATCAGCGTTAAGTTGACTTGCTTGATCTCTGATCCAGCAAGGAGTCTCTTTCTGAGTTGAAGCCTGGTACATATCAAAGATAATGGAATAGGTATTGGAATGGTGTTTGGGGGAAGAGACTGGCAGGCAGACCTATTTGATATTCTTACAGATGTTGCCTGTATCTGATCATGAAGAGTCTACCCGATGGAATTGAGAGTGTGTGGCTGGCCTAGCGGATTTTCTGGCAGGCATAGCTTGTGGCTGAGAAAGGGGTGTCTGCCAGGGGGAACAGAAAGTGTGAGGGAGGCTAATTTGAATAGACGTCTGTCCATGATATCTCTTTCCTTATATTTGTTTGTTGGTGGAGTATACAAGAGTTACTTATTTGTACATGTTTATTCTGAATTTGAACACATTGCTTAATTTACTTATTGTTTTTAGAAATTCATTCCATTTTTTAAAATTTGTTACATAAAATATCACACCAATATTTTAAGTGGAAGAAATAAATATTTGTAGCCAAGAGACTAATGAAATAAACACAAAGTCAAATTAACAATGAAAGTAGAAAATAACACCAAATCACAAACACACAATGGGTGCAATCAAGAAACACCTTCAATAATACCTCTAGACATTAGTGGCCTCAATTCTCTAACCAAATATAAGATACTGGATAAAATCCATCTATTGCTTTTTTGTAAGAAACACCTTAATTGTAAAAATAGGTACAATCTTAGAGTATAACAACAGAGAAAATACTGCAGTCAAAGCCTCTAATGTGTCACTCATCTTTAATCTGACAAAATAGACTTCAAAGTAAAACTAATGAGAAGAGATCAAGAAGAACACATCATTCTAATCAAGGAAAGAATTCACCAAGATGACATTACTACTGTAAATATATACCAAACTCTGGTACACCCATTTTTATTTTTAAAGAAAATGTACTCCTGGATGTAATGATACACAATGACAGGGACCTTTGACTAGTAGTTGATTTCAATGATCCACTTTCTTTAAATGGCACATTATGTACAAAAATTAAGCAGAAAAACAACAGAAGTAATGCCATATGTCAAATGTATTCAACATTGTTTCATTCAAGCACCCAAAGAGGGTTCTCAGCAGCATACAGGGGCGTCTGTAAGACAGAGAACATCTTGAGAGCACTCATTCTTAATAAGATATCTACATCAAACTGATCCCTTAAAGCATCATGAGTCATAGAATCCTAAAAAAGTGTAAGATTCAGAATTGGCAGATCACTTCATGGAAATAGTATATTCCAGGCTCTGCATGACAGATCTACATTGAACACACAAAGACTGCAGGATCAAACCAGATAGCACTTCAGCACTGAGATGGGGGAGTAGACACAGTGTCCCAAGATTAACCAAAAAGCTATTTGAAATTTATACATGCTTGCAAAGGGGAAAATCAATTATCTACAATGAAGTAAGACTGGGTATATCAACCATAGTGTATGTCAGGCCACAAGACTGGAAATAGTTGGCTAAAACATTCAAAAAGTTATTTTATGTGTATGTGGGGGTATTTTTTTGTTTCATGCTGTTTTGAAAGTTTTTGTCTTATTAGTTTTCTATTTGTTTTGAGTCTGTTTAAGAACTTTGTTAATTTTTGTTTTGAAGTCGATGAGAGAGATAGAAAATGAGAAAAAAAGCAAGCAAGAAAGAGAGAGCGAACACATACATTTGGTTGGGTAAGAAAGAATGTTCAGTAGGATCTTGGGGGAGTTAGAAGAATGGAAAAGCTTGATCAAAATGCATTGTACAAAAATTGCAAAAATGAGAGTTAAAAAATATTAGAATGAACACAGATAAATGGCAATGATGCAACTCAATGTTTTAAAAACACAATAGCAAACTAAATTTAAACCATGTTAACGGTAAGAATAAAACCAAAAGTTAATAAAATAGAGGCATAGTAGTAAAAAAAAAAAAAAAAGAGTAACCAAATCTAAGAGATGATTCTTGGTAGGTGGTCTTGAAGGCTAACTTCCAGGCATAGGAAACTTAATTTTCTAATTTTTTATTCATCAATCACTCCCACTAGGATCATCAAGGAAGGCTTTGACTTCTAATTTAACATGACTTTGTAGAAGTATATGTCATTTTCAAAGTACTGAGGCATTGAATTCCTTGGCATGGCTATAACCATGTCAACAGTACACATTTACTTAGGACTCAATTAGGGATTTCTCTGCTACCTTTCATAACTCCAGCACTTATTAATGCATATTTGCACATAAACTAAAGTGTCTTCAAGTTTCTGTCCTCCTGTACTATACACCCATCTTTATAGGTAACCTTCACATGCTATTTTAGTGAAGAAAAATTATAACTCACTTAACCCCATTTTGTTGTCAATATTCACATGGGTACAGAGCCACCCACTAGAGCACAGGCAACATACCAGGAGCCATAACCTCAAAGAAATATGAATTTCTCAATTACAAATTGTTTCTCAGATAAGAGTGAGCCAATGTGTCCCTCTTCCATCCATGTTGAAACAGTTTTTTTTAACCTTGTGCATGTAATATACAGATAACCATAGTTCTAATAAATTAAGTGTGCAAAAATCATCTCATCTGTAGCAGACATTCCATAGAACCCCCACTTTTTTATTTTAACTCATATTTTTTCTGCAACCTCTTCTACAATGTTCTCTGAGGATGAATACTAAATGGTCACTATTTCTCAACATCTCCACGCGCATTAGTCTCTGTAACAACTGCTGCTCACTGTAAAATCAAGGTTTCTCTTCATGGTTGAAAATACCATTTATGTATGGTTTCAAGAAATCAAAAAGCAAGCAAGCAAACAAACAAAACAGAAGGTAATTTTTAAAAATGACCATTAAGCAATGTAGTCAATTCCATTCAATAGCCCATAATGTACCAATTCATGTAATTTTGAACAAGTTTTTATGTTTTCAGGGTCAGGTTCTAGTTCCTTTCTGGAGAACAATCCTAAAATCAAACCTGAAAATGTTTGATTACACTCATAATTATCAAGTCACTATCCTACCATTAGGTACATTTTACTTAGCATGTCAATATTGCAGTATGCAATGTTAGGTGCTGGCTAAATTCACTTATACCTTTTACTCCCTTAGCAAACTGTATATCATATTTTCGTACTATGTCCATAGTTTTTATAAAAATTATACAACTCCATCCCTGCTTGAAATTTTAATCCCAGGTACTCGATCTCTTCATGTAATGTGTTCTACAATGCCCATTCAATGTTATAGTGTCTTCACATCTCTCTTCCCATGGGTCCTTTATAATTTCCTGGTATTACAGGCATTTTAAAATTAAATACACAAAGCTAAACCTTTAAAGCAAAAAATCTTTGTATGTGATAGAGAATACAATGTTTGTCTTTATAGGTCTGTGTCATTTCAGTCACAATTGTTCAATATTTGTGAACCAATAGTGGATTGTACTTGGTTGAAATATATGCATACAACATATAGTATTCAAGTCAGAATAATTAATATCTGTATATTCTCACTTTTCATTGGAGCCTTTATGTGCTTCTCTCTAATTTGTCACAAAATATATGCTACACTAATTTAATAGAGATCATCGTAAGTAACTCACAAGAACATTGAACTAAACTGGGTGGTGGTGGCACACACGTTTAATATAAGCCCTTGGAAGGCAGAGGAAGGTAAGAGTTTGTGGCCAGCTGCGTCTACAAGAGCTAGTTCCAGGATAAACTCCAAAGATACAGAGAAACTATATCTCAGTAAACAAAAACAAACAAAAGAATAAAAACCCTAAATTTCAATCTTAACAAATTATGAGATATAAAATGTTTAAATTTTAATAAAAAAGGAGCAGAGAATTTAGATAAATATAGTACTATAAACCATACAGACACAAATGTAACACAAAAGGATTACAATAGGGAAAATCAACATTGTAAATAGAATGATATTATCATTAATTAGAGAGTTTAAGCATTGTGATGACCATTCTTCTAAAATTAATTAGTAAGTTTTGTGTTTTTATATTTCTAATAAAAATTTTACAGTCTTTTTTAAAGGAACTTGATATTCTGAACCTAAATTTTATCTGTAATATAAGATTAGATTATAAGAAGTAAAACTATTATAAAGAAAACAAAGTGGACTTATTTAATATTTCATTTAAAGGTTTACAAACAAGTTACCAAGGGAGTGTGAGATTTGAGTGAATTTTAGACATTAGTGATTAAGTCCCCAATACATCAAGGAAAGAAATAAAACACATCCCCTGAAACTTATTCAACTGAAATCATGTCCTGATATGAATTCCTTATTTCCTGCCCCCTGTGTTTCTTATTTCTGCCTGTTGAATCTGAACCTATCCCACTGTCTGTAACTGTGTCTATCATTTGTGTTTATCTGTCTGGTAGTTCTTGTATGACTATTCCTAAAAATGTGTTTTGCTAATTCTATTTTGAGCAGTACAGAACGTATCACATGGGAAATGAAAGGAATACTTTGCAGAAATCTTTGACAAAGTTTTAAAATAAGTCACTGGCTCCAACTGATCTCAACTGACCCAGATAACAAACATCATTGTTTATTAACCGATATCCATGAACTGATATCCACCTTACGGCAGGTTTAAGGAAGCTGATTTAAACTTCTGTATTTTCTCCTTTCAGCAAATGAAACACATGCATCATCTGTGTTAGGGACTGGAAGACAGCATAATTTAAGAATACAGCTAGGTATTAAGTTGTAAAATCTGACTCGATGAAAAATCCAAGGCAAATAAGTTTGATTGTTACGGTGTCCCTTTGACAAAAGGTTAAACAAACAGGCTGAGCCCACAATGGGGTAGAAGTCTTATGTCTTAAATTATTTAAAAATGTAATATTAATTAACTTTAGCTGTGTGTTCTGTCAAAAATTCCACTTTCTTTTTCCTGAAGGTAAGAGTTATTTTCATAATATTGAATAGCAGCAATATTGAGAAAATTAGGGGAAAGGATTTCATTCTGAGCACCAGCAAAGCAGAGCCTGAACTAACATAGCTACTTTAACCTGCATGATTATAGCTTGGTAAATATTTAAAAAAATGATAGCATCAACTGTAGTGAAACTATGCTGTTTTCCATATTATAAGTATAGATAAAAATAGGCAGATGCAATTTTTTTTTTCAGAAGGTTCTTTAGAAAAACCACTGAAGCTATGAGAATGAGACAAGGAAGTTCAATCTGGAGTGCCAGAAAAGGCTTTCAGTGTTAGTTACAGACAACTGCCTTCTCCAGGGAATATTCTAAAGGCATATTTTACAAATATAGACCTAGAGTATTGACCTGTCCATTCTAGTAAAGAAAGGGCATTTATATGCAAATATGGGTATGTTTCTGTTCCTGTGTTTTAATTATATCACAGCTATGAGAAATTGCTGCAGTTCTTCACTAAATTCCATCATATTTGGGACTTGTCTGGTTCTATCCCAATCTCAGGTTCAAAGAGCTTTGTCCATACTTTTGCGGTCAATACTGAATTTTCAGACTCTCAGTATGTAAACATTCTAATCCTATTACTAAAATGGATTTACCTTAATCCTTGTATTATCAGGTATCCAATAACAGACTATTCCTCCATAAGACTTCCCATGCAAGGTGCATGCTCTAGAGCTAGCAATCATCCAAGTTCACATGTTTTCTTCATTTATTTTTATTCTGGCTGAGAATCTCAAAGGCAGTATCTTTTGATCCCATCTTGAAAAATAATGATTTTTCATTCTGTCCTGTGATAATTCTACTCTCCTGTGTTTTACTCAACCCCGATAGGATCCACAGGAGGATCAATTCGCCTTTGTAAACTACATTTCTCACTGAGCCTCTGGCTAAATCCTGAGCTTTGGGCATCCTGAAACTTGGCTGAATTGCTCCTCATGAATGCTTGCAATAACCTTGAGGATGGGTCCTCACATTAATGGATCAGAATTTTATACCATGCATTTCTATAGCTTTATATCACACAAAAAAAGTATCACTCATTTTTTTCATGTTCAATAATTTTATTACATTAGTTCATTGAGATTTTTTGTAACCTACACAATAAGCAATTCCAAACATACTTGAAAATAATCTTAACACAAATGTTCATAGTTTGAAATATTACAAATATAGAAATAAAAATGGCCCTGTTCTTTCTGCATGACACTGTGCTAGTTATCTGCTTTTACTGTTCCTGATACTTTTTACAGCATTCCTCCTTACGCCATGCCTCTTTATAGTATTAGAAATTCTGCAATAATGGGAGAAACCCCAGCAGCTCAAGCAGCAAATATGAAGCCTGCACACTTTACTGTCCCACCTTGAAGTCAATTTTACAGTTGAAAAAAAAAGAATATTTTGCTTCTAAAACTTCAAGCAGTACTAGGTCAAACAAAGAGTCATTTTCTGCCAATGGTATTTCATGAATACCTGCCTTTGTTTCTTCCCAGAGTCTTCTCTCCCCCTGTATTATCAGGTGAATACTCTGATGATTTGAGTTTCTCTCGTAATTGTGTATGAGCTTATAATTGTTATTCTAAAACTAGATTTATTTTTATTGTAAAATAATGAGTTACACGTATAGAAATGTCAAAGATTTCACGATATATGAAATATCACTAATATTATAATAATATTGTTTCAGAATTATGCACACAGTTTTAAAGTTGTGTTAAGTTTAGAAAGCACTCTTTAACAAGTCCTGAAAAGTATTATCACTTAATGAAATTTTAAGCACCATTTCATTTGCAAAATATGCTCTCTGGAACTTTTATCAACTCCCACCTCTGAAATAATTGGATGTAGAAACAAATGCACAGTTATTATCTTTGTTTGCATATATATGTGGAAATTTCGGGAACAAATAACACATAGGAATGTGCTGGTTTTGTGTTTGTGTGTGTATGTGTGTGTGTGTGAGAGAGAGAGAGAGAGAGAGAGAGAGAGAGAGAGAGAGAGAGAGAGATCTAGCTAATAAAGCTTGGCTGGAGATCAGAGTGCAGAGGGAGGCACTAGTTAGCTGTAAAAAAAAAAAGTCCAGACACTGGTGGCATAACTTTAATCTCAGCACAAAGGAGTCAGAGGCAAAGGGATCTGTGAGTTCAAGGCCACCCTGGGCTGCACAGAATTGATCCAATCTAAGAGAGAAACAGAGCCAGGCAGTGGTGGTTCACACCTTTACTCCCAGTACTTGGGCTTCAAATGCCTTTAATCTCATCACCAGAAATGTGGAGAAAGGAAGGGATATGGCAGGGTGGAGAGAGGAAGATAAGGCAGGGGAGACAGGAGTGCATGGCATTGAGTTTTAGGATTTGTTCTGAGTATTTGTGGAGACAGGAACTTGCTTCCTTCCATCTGAACATTTGGTAGAGATAAAAAGTGGCTGGTTCCTTTATTTTTCTGATGTTTCAGCATTTACCCCAATAACTTATTTCAGGTTTTTATTACTATGACCAATTAAAATTTGAGCTACATACAACTATATAGCTCTTAGAAATATTATCAAAGTTTCTCAAATTTACCTTCCTTACTTAACAGTGTTGGAACTTTTCTCCCACATTTTCATCAGAAATGAAAACATCTACTCTTCTGTCCTTTAGCTATTTTCATGCACACATTTCAATATAGGGTTGCTTTATTGGAATTTTCTCAGATAATTGTGCTGGGCAAATGCAAACTTCAATTTTGTACATCATCTTCCAGATTTCCTTTAATAAAACATTTTGTTTGTAACATGCATGACTTTTACTTATTAGTTAGTTAAATTTCCAGTATCTGGTTTAGTTTTCATATATCTCTATACAGGAAAACATTTGCATGTGTTCTACTGCATTGTTATATCCTGATTCTGATTCAAAGTTTGAATAACCTTACTTAAAAATAAGTCAGCACTAATTATATTTCCTTTACTTAGTAAAATATTACTGATATTTACCCTTTTGCATTGTTTTCTTAATTTTTTAGAAATATCTTAGAGAAAACAATATACTTACTTTACATATCACAATCTACTTTAGAACATATTTAGAAACTGTGTGATTAAAGAATATTATGATTTCACTTTCATCCCGCTCTTTTTACTTTTAAGACATTTTTTTTTAATTTTGATTATGTGTCTTTATTGATATGGGGAAGCTTTTTGTGAGCCAGTATATTTAGACAAGATCATAGAATGTCCCTATCTTCGGGCAGTGGTGGCGCATGCTTTTTATATGAGCACTTAGGAGGCAGAGGCAGGCAAATCTCTGTGAGTTCAAGGCCAGCCTGTTCTACAATGACTAATTTTAGGACAGGCCACAAAGCTACAGAGAAAGCCTGTCTTGGAAAATCAAAAAGAAAATAAAAAGAAAGAAAGGTAAAAAATGCACCATAAACTCAAGTGGCTGTGAGCTCTTTAATGGAGGAATGACGTTGTGTTAAAACTAATCCTGAGTCTTTGTCAAGAACTCCATGTGCTCTTAACTCCTAATCCATCTCCCCTCTACTACTTCCTTGTAGTCACACTGTCATTATATCTATATTTTTTACTCATTTTCATATGCATAGTCACCTAGGGTATTGTTGGATTTTGCATTTTCTTACTTGAACAAAGGTGAAGGACATCATTAATGAGATTGCTAATGTGGTTATAATGACAATATATTGTATTATTAGAAAATATTTATTGTCTCTAAGTGTATGTATGTGTGTGCATGTACACGCACACATGCACCTGCATGTCTAAAATGTTGAAATAGTTTGTTTATGCAACTGTGTGTATGTGGATGTCAAAGGACATGTTCACAAGATATGTTCCCAATGCCTTCTGTCGTGCTTGAGCCAGGGTTTCTTTGCTATTTGCTACTCTCTACCTGCATATACAACACTAGCTTACTTAATGTCCTCCAGTGATTCTTCTGTCTGTCATTACTCAGCTCAACATTGTAATACTGGCTTACTGTTTTCAGGATCTGGGAAAGTCTAACTCATCCTGTCTAGTCCCCCAAGAAAGTCCTTTCCCCAAGGCCCATTTCCTCAGTGCCTCGAAGAAAGTTCCTGCCTGCTGAAAATGAAACCATTCCTATCTCTGGCAGGATGAACTTGTGGCACTTCATTAACTTGTGAGTGTGGTGCCTTTGGAACTTATTAAGGTCACTGCTACCCTCAAAGCTCCCTTGGTCCCTGCCTGCAAGCCCCACCCCAGCTCACAAACCTTCTTTATCCCAGTCACATTTAACTCAAAAAATCTTTACCCTGCACCCTTCCTTGCTTTTCTAGGATAAACAGCATTGGTGGTTCAATGGAATATACCTTCTCCTTTTTAAGCCATGAAGCAGCCAGTTTGGATTCTTTACTGTGCACATTTTCATTCAGGGAATTTTACCCCATACCTTTATGCTTGCTTTTCTTAAAGGAGTTTTCTTTATTATTATTATTATTTATTAAAATTTTTCACCTCCTCCTCTCCTCCCCCTCCCCCACTCTCCCTCTCCCTCCCTCTCCAGTCCAAAGAGAAGTCAGGGTTCCTTGCCCTGTGGGAAGTCAACCTTGATCTTAAAGGAATTTTCATCAAATATAGCCTTTCAAATTTTCCATTATTTCAACAATACATATGTAAGCTTCCTATTTTTTTCAACAAATCCCTTGGGAGGTCTGTGATCATTCTGTTTTTGATATATTGAAAAATGGCCATGTTTGTGTTTTATTCATATTTTGAGTATTTTTGCTTTATTTACCTTTGTTGGCATTACATTATGGTATGATTGCTTGAAATTAATTTATCCTCCTTGGGATTCACTGAAATTTTTTCAAAATATTTTACCATATTGAGGGGAAAATAAAGAAATATTTATTTTGTTTTTTATCGCTACTTTAAGAAAAAGAGTACTGATGAATCTTATCTCAACCATCATCAGGAGATGGGAAGAATACAATACAGAAACCTACAACCAAACATTACACACACACACACACACACACACACACACACACACAAAGAAACCCTAGAAAGCACAGCTCTAAAGCAGATGTGACTAATCACTATATCTCCCCTCTCAGGGCTCAAGGAACTCAGTACAAAAGAAGAGTAAGAGTCAGAGGGAAAGAATGACACCCTGAGAACAAGAACCTTGAAATCAACTGAATAAAGCTTATATCAACTCACAGAAACTGAAACCTTAAACACAGGGCCTACATGGGTTTGCACCAGGACCTTATTAAATATAGTATATCTTTGAGATTAGTGTTTCTATAAAACTCCTGAGAGTGTGAAGAAGTGGGTCCCTAATTCATGTGCCATCTCTTGAGGTTCTTTTCCTTCTTCTGGTTTGCATTGTCCAAGTTTAATGTGATGGCTTTGGTTTGATATTATTGTCATATTTGTTTATCTCTCAGAAGCCTGACATTTTTTTTTCATGAGAAACATAAAGGGAAGGAAGGTGGAAAGGAACTGAGTGTGAGCTGGGAGGAGAAAGTTTGGACAGGAATATCTGTGTGACCCATTGGAGATGAGTGAAAAAGTGGAAGGGAGGCTACAGCAGCTGTATTCTTCAGAGCTGTAGTTGAAATTGGGGTATTAAAATGGAGGAGCATAGTGAAAAGTGAACCCCTGAGATTATCCTACCTATTTCCTTATCTGGTGTGTCCTCTGAGTTCTCAAAGAGTGTCTGTTATTGTTGGGGGTAGGAATAAAGCAAAAGGTGTGGGAAAGAAGTTTAGGAGTAATTAAATTCATTTTCTGGGAATGTGTTTGATATGGCCTGAAGCATCCTGGTAATGTGTTTCTGAGTACTGGGACCTGAAACTCAGGAATGATGGTGGGCTTGCAAGGTGTAGGGGCCTCAGAGACTGAGGAAAGCAAAGTGTTTTTAGCAGAATGAATATGATGCATGAGGTGGGGCAGCAGGTGCATATGTGAGACTGGGCCATTGCATTTGGAAGAGCTGTAGAAGCACAAGTCTGTAGTTAGCCTTCCTGCTTCCTTCACTGCAGTGGCCTGTCAAGACTTTTGTTATATAATCTCTGTGTAATAATACATCTAAATTAAGTGAGATAATACTACTCAACATGAATTTTAATGAGGTGGGGTCTACTAAGCACAATTTGGAGATAAAATTACTAAATTATTGCTATCCAATAAAATATTTTGTATTATCACCTGATATTTAGACAGAATCTTAGTCAAATATTACAAAAATGCTCCTAGATAAAAAGGCCATTTAGTTAATTTTAGAAATATTTTCATTTGGCCATTTGGAAGAAACACAACTAAAATTTGTAATGAAAGTAATATAAGCATTAAAAAAGTTGCATATATTTTTTATTTTGTGATGATTTTTCACACCCAAACTGTTAACTAGGAACCATAAGTCAAATAATTAGCTGCATTCATTAACCCACAATGGGCATGTCTTTCAAAGTGTCTTGTACAATATAAGTATGTGCTACTTTTTCTTTCAGTTAAAGATAGTAATAATTACATAAATAAAAATAAGCAAAATATTTTAAAATATAGTCTATTTTAAATAATATATAAGATATAATATAACATATTCCCAAAGATCACAAAAGAATAGTCATTATAATCACTAAAAAATAATACTAAATTTCTTGTCAACATCAAGAATTAATAAAAGATGTTCTTAAGGCCAAAGAAATGTTACAGTGATTAATAGCCCTTTTTGCATTTGTAGAGAACACTGGTTTATTTCTCAGTGTCCAAATTGTGGCTTAAAACTGTCTATGTATAAATCTGGTTCCAGGGATATGCTGTCTTTTCTGACTTATGTGGACCCAAAGAACAAACTTGGCACACAGATATATCTACAGGTAAAATATTCATACACATAAGAACAATAATTCTAAAAAGAACTTTTTAAGTTTATCTTATAAAAGTTTATAATAGAAATAAAACAGTGGAACTAGAAAGCTTTCTTGTTAGTAAGAAATTACGTGTTAAGCTAAGGATGTGAAAAGAATGTTCTGGTATGCTATTGGACTTTAGAAATCAACATTAGTTACCTTTCTTAAGGGCATAAGGTTTAAAAATTTTAAAGATAAATTATAAGCATTTGAAAATATCAAAATGTTATCCAATTAGGTATGTATTAAAATATCACCAGTTATCTATTAATAGTTATTGTCTATACATTTTTGTCATTATAAAAGTTTTGCAAATGTTATCTTCTTATATAGTCCAAAGGTTTATACTGTGACATCTTGGGTCTTCTGACATTGTACCAAATGATAGTGAAATGAGTTATAAGAGCAAGAATAACTTGTTTACATTTGTTACAGAATATTATATGCATGAGATATACTTGTATTCAGAACCTTTCAAACAGTAAAACTCAGAAAAATATTATTAGGTACTTTACAGGACAAGAAAAATTGTTGTTTAATAAAGAGTATGGTCTATTTTGTAATAGTTAAATGTTTATTTGATAAACATGATCAAAAAAGACTGGTTTCTCTCACAACAAAAAGAAAACATTCATCTGAACTGCTCATTTTTACCTCCATAATAATCAAGAATTTGCTTTATTAGTATTCAACTCTGGTACACACCTTAGTGAATCTCTCAATCCATATAGTTTTTTTTGTTCATATCCACACTCTTGAAATGGACTTGATAGATAATACTAAGAACTATAAAAGAATAGATTTATTTACATAGAGATTATCTAAAGCTTGCTGGAAACAGCAGAATGATCCGAGGGGAAGGAATTTGAAGCAGTCAGTCAATCTGTGTGCCTCTCATCTTCAAGCAGTTCCTAGAGGTTACCAATAAGGGATTAGCAAGAAATACAGGATTGCAATTGAGAGGTTTCTAATGAAAACTCATTTATTCTATTTGATTTCACATAATGGCTATCAGTTTTTGACAATATGATATGAAATAGTAGCTTAATATTCTACAAATACTTACTATATAAACAAATTTCCAGAGACATTTTGTTATAAATAGGTGAGTAGTAAGTCCACAACAATTTTAACAAATTATTTTATATTATGTAGCTAAGTTTGATGTGGGAGTCACCCCTGTGTGCTGTGATTACCATTAATGAATAAAGAAACTGCCTTGTCTTGTTGATAGGGCAGAACTTATATAGGCGAGGAGGACTGGGCTGAATGCTGGGAGAAAAAAGGGTGGATTCAAACATGCCATTGAGCTGCTGGAGATAGAAATGCTGAAACTTTGCTGGTTGGCCACAACCTCATGGTGATGCACAGATTAATTGAGATGGGTTAAATTAGGATGTAAGAGTTAGCCTATAAAAAGCTAGAGCTAATTGGCCAAGCAGTGATTTAACTAATATAGTTTCTATGTGGTTATTTTGTTTCTGGGCATCTGGGACAAACAAGCGGCTTTCTCCTCCTATATAAGTTGATATAGTGAAAGAAGGAGAAAAACAGAGATAGAGAAAGAGATTCAAGGGAAGAGGAGAGAGAGAGAGAGACTGGGAGAAAAACATGACAGTGGGTGGTGTTGTTAGATACTTAATTCTTTTTCAGTATTTGATTTTCAAATACATAATGCCTAGCATTGTATATGTTTTGGCATCACAAATCGATTAGTCATTTAACCAATTGTTACAGTACCAAATATATCTTTTCAACAGTTTGGTTCTTTCTTAATACATAAAATAAATATGTAGAAAACACATAAGTGTACAATAACAAATTTAAAAAGAACCACCAATGTCTACTATTTTTAACTGTAGTGAGAGTACAGAGCTGTTACTATTCAATATATTGTGCTTGTCACCTTAGCAGGCATTTGGACCACCTTTTCTTTATGGTGCTACATTATAGGTATCTAAGAGAATTCTTCACAGAGAATGTGGAGTGGTGGACAAAATACTGTCTATAAATTTCTGTCATGATTAGAAGTAATTTTGATTGATATAGCCATGGGTTCTATGCCATGCTATCAACATTTTGCTTCAGACCTAAGCCTTCTTCTTGAACACGAGTAATATCTGTGCCACACCAACAGCCCGAGAGACAACTAGCTGACATGAGGTAGTGGTAATACTATGCAAGCAGTTGCCTGCTATTTACTTACTTCCAAGTTCTGCCATGTAGTTCGACAGTAAATACATTTGACTTCCAGCTTGTCCCAGCATTTTCACCTCTAGTGACGCTTTATGCCTGATTTAATCTTGATGTTTGAAACCCAACCTTCACAGGTCCCTGAGATAGACCAATGGAATGGGCATCTCCTCGGGACATGACATCAGTAGTTAGATTCCATGAAACTCTAATATATATACATATATATATATGATTAGAATTATTCTCTGTGTGTATAGCTTTTTTCAAGTCTATGCGGTAGAAATTCTTTTAATTGTTTCTATGAATGATTACACTGTCAGTATGTGAACTGATTGAAAGGCTCTTCCTTTATGCCTGGCAACCTCGAATAAAAAGCTGTCAGCCAAGCAGTCCAATTAATGTCAGCCAGCTGAACTGTTCTCATGGCATCCTTGCATCTATGAACACATTATAGTCACACTCAGGCACTGGCAACTGCAAAGCAATAATACACCCTTGGTTAAGTCACTCCTTGCAAACATACCAAGGGTACTGGTAGCTGCAGAGGAACTAAGGTAAACTTGGCTAAAGTCAGTTTACAGTCTTGAGTGAAGTCACACTTCAGTGTACTACTAAGCCTTACGGAGTAAAAATCTTTCAAGTGAAAGGTAACAGCTATCAAAGATAAAGGGTCCAAAACTTATACCAGAAAACTTTAGCATCAGATTTGCTTGAAACGCAATGATTGTCAGTGCAGTGCTAAAGGACAAGACAATGAAGTGCACCGAAGGACTTTAAATGTATCAGCTACTACCCTCTGCTGCCGACCCTCAGTGACTATGAAAGCTGAAAATCACAATGATTGCAGGGGTCTTCTTTTCTCGTGTTTAGATCCTAGAACATTTCAAATGTAACCACCCTCAGCATAAAGCTCTTGTTTTTGAAGCATAGAGCAACAATTCCATGGCTCTTAGAATTTTCATGTATAAGGCTTGTGTTTATTAGCCTAGAGTATATATTTCAGATAAATAAGAGACCATGATGTCCAGTCTGGAAAAAGCTACTCCAAATTTGCTCATAAATTCTACCTAGGTAGGACACACGCTCCAAACAGATGATTGAGAATCCCCCCATTCCCTCAGCTCTATAATTTTGTGCAATGTCACTTCTAATAATAAATGCTTTCCTGCATAGCCTTCAGTAATTTTATGTCTCTTAAACAAAATATCACTGATACATTATGCTTGCTGTTTATATCACACTGAGATGTCAAGATTGACACTGTAATTTAACACAACATATGTGGCATGAGAACAATAATCTGCCATCTGTGGACACATCAGGGGCAATGTTGCTGAAGAATAAACACAGATCATGATTTTGTGTCTACATTTTTAATTTATTTTGTTCTATTTACTACTTCTATCTATAATTCGTATTCATCTTCATATTATTTATATTTATTCTAATATAAAATTTTAACTCATCAATAAATGTTTTATTTTGATAATATAGTCATATTTTAGAAATTGTGGAGACTCATATTAATGAAATAATGTATTATGCTAATAATATTGCTGAACACATAGATCTGTGACAGTAGGAGATCATCTGCATCTTCCAAGTACAGCAAAATGAGGTATAACCTGTTGCACAGTATTTTCTAAGCACATTGTTATTCCTGCAGTTACATTATGTGTACTTTGAAGACTAAAACTTTTTGTGAGTGTTCATTCTTATCCAACAGCATAACATTTTGTTTGTTTATTTATTTATTTATTTATTTATTTATTTATTTATTTATTTATGATGTATACAATATTCTGTCTGTGTGTATGCCTGCAGGCCAGAAGAGGGCACCAGACCTCATTACAGATGGTTGTGTGCCACCATGTGGTTGCCGGGAATTGAAATCAGGACCTTTGGAAGAGCAAGCAATGCTCTTAACCGCTGAGCCATCTTTCCAGGCCCAGCATAACATTTTGAATTAGTGATAAAATCACAATGAGCATTTTAAATATCCTCGTAACTATAAATATATACCTATAGATACCTGTATTATTATACATTGCTATGTATATAGCTGTGTGCTTGTTTATACATTATTTATAACATCTTAATATTACTTATTTTATATCAAAGTAATGTATACAAAAGTATTTATTTCTCCTGTTTTCTAATTTCTATTACAAAGTGAATTTGTTTTATTAAGCAATAATAATAAAAATATCTTCAAACGTTTGCTTCAGCAAACAGGATGCTTTAAGAAATTGGGGAATGGGTAAGTATTGAGTCATGGCCAACATGTCTCTCCTCCCTTTGCCAAGTTTTCCTAGGTCTGTTAAAAATCAGCCAGCTTCTGTTACCTGGGAGGCAGGAAACCTAATGGAAGATCAGAGAACTATAATATTGCTCTTTTTAGTTTCTGTTCTATTTCTGTGAGAAGACACCATGATGAAGTTAACTCATAAAATGAAGCATATCATTAGCAACTTGCTTACAGTTTCAGAGTGTCAATAACGATCCTCATGGTGGGAAGCATTGTAATAGCAGGCAGAAATGGTGCTGGGCAGTAGCTGACAGCTTCCATCATGATCCTCAGTCAGGAGAAATCAAGAAAACAAGACTTTTCCTTGCATGAGCTTGTGAAACCTCAAAGTCAATACTCAGTGACCCACCTCTTTCAACAAGACCATGCCTCCTAATTCTACCTAAACAGTTCACCATCTGAGAACCAAACACTCAAGTATATGAGCATACGGGTACAATCTCATTCAGGCCTCCACAACTGCTATCTGCCTTGAGTGTACTGCATACATGAGGCTATTCTTTCCCTTTCTAAAACATATTTTATAAGTATTTCTGATGTGCTGTAAATAATTTCACACAACAAATACTTATTTTTCAGTAGGAGCTGATGTTTAATGAATGCATGTGACATAATCAGGGCATGTCTATTTTAGGAATAGGTCAAAATGAGGTATATAGTTTGTCTTTTATAATAATACTTCTTACTCATCTCACATGTTTAGTAATATCCCTGAACTCCATGTGGCAGCAACTTACCCATTTAACTCTACTTTTTTTAACCATGTTACTTTGTTCAGGTAAATGCAATTTTATAAGCTTGTGCTCATTTGTGTATGTATTTGCAGGTACATAATTATTTAGAATGATTCTGTGTGAATTGCTCACCACAGTATAGCTATTCAGTCATTTCAGTCATGTAAAGGTAGGATAAGATTTTATTTTATTCTTTGTGTGCTTCTTTAAATATGTACACAATATTGTTAGCAAAATTTTATTGACATTGCTGTTCTTCTATAAAATATGTATTGTATCAAAATAGAATTTTATTCAACTACAAATAATTCCTGCTATTTCATAAGTTGAATTTCTATTTCTATTCAAGTTAAAAATTACTTTGACAAGTATTCAGTCATAAATAATTAGATATTGAATAATACAGAATTAGCCTATTATAAAATATAGGTGTGTTTTTAGTTTTCTAACATACTTAATTACTTTAAAGAAAAGAATAATTAAGATACACTACACAGTGGGCTAACTTTGCAGATAACCAGCAGCAATCATTTCTTCATGTGAGCACTAGATAATAATTTCTAGAAATCGTTCAAGACTAGCATGAATTGCTGTCATGTAAAAATCCAGAAAAACTTGAGACCAAGTCCATGAATATGTTGAAGGAGGATAATCTTTATTATCTACCAGAGTGTGAAGACTCATCTGCTTTTGGTGGTGTCATTTCTTAACTTGGACACTGGACTGCAAAAATAGAAAACAGGAAGTGAGCAGCAGCAAACACTCATTGCTTTTCTTTTGCCCGTGGATCAAATATAACCAGTTGGTTCAAACTTATACTGCCTGGATTTACCTTTCATAATGGCTTTCAGTTTACATTGTGGGTGGAAAAGTCTCTTTCTCACTTCAAAACATTTTATCACAATAACAGAAGAAGAAGCTAAGACTGAGTTGTATAAGTTGATTGCATATGTCATGTCTGAGGTTTCCAAGCATCATACATCTCTTTGTGATTAAGAACTTTTTGAATTGTGTGTTGTCATGTGGTGTTAGTTTGAACTATGCTAATTACATATCAAACTGAAGTAACTTCAATCTGTATTTTCCTGTGTCCTCTCTTCTCTCAATTCATCCATGAACTCTAAAATGTAGCTCAAGAAGAGAATTATGAAAATTTTCTCTCTTAAAAATATAATTTTTCCTTCGTCCTTTTACTTCTTCAATATACTTTCATGCCTTCTTCCCCCAACCCCTTCCATTTCTTCTCTTCAATGCCTCTCCAATTAATGGTCTCATTTTTGACAGGCATATGCACATGTGACTGGAGACATGCATGCATACATGAACATACACTCTTGAAAATATAAATGTAGTCTACAGTTGAGTTCATTGTTGCTTTTTGTATATGATTTCACTGCTGACCACTTGAGACTGAAGTATATCCAGGAATGATCAATTCTCTGCTCAGCACTCAGTATCATGTTGTTCTTTGTCCAGAAGTGGTCCCTCTTTGATGGGCTGAGATTTCCACTTCTACTTTAGAATATCGATTTGCACTATCAGGTTTCAGTTGTTCTAGTGATCATAGGGATGGGATAAAATATCAAATTGCTCTAATTAGCATTTCTATAACTGCTAAAGATGATGAGCATTTGATTTAGATATTTTGTAGCCATTTTATCTAACTGAAATCTCTCTGTTCAGATTCATAGCCAATTTTTTAATTGGTCATTTGTGTTCCTGACTCTTTCTTGGGCTCTTTATAGATTCTGGATATTCATATTCTATTAGATCTGTAGCTAGCAGAGATTCTCTTCCGTTCCATGGGTTTCTTCTTTACTCAGTTGTCCACATTCCATTTTCACAGAAGCCATTCTGTGGGTTTCTTCATTACCTACTTATCTTTATCCTATCTTTACAGAAACTATTTAGTATGAGCTCCCTTGTGTCAATTGTTGGCCTTAGTCTCTCATTTACTAGAGTCTTGTTCACAAAGTCATTTCCTACACCTATGTCTTTTAGGGTACTAATTATGTTTTCTTCAAGCAATTGACTAGGAACTTAACTTTTAAAATTCACTTTTATGTTCATCTACAAATATATAACAAAATTCAGTTTAATTAAATATTCAGTAGAATATACTTATATAGTATAGGTGTGTCATGGGATACCTGACGAAAAAAGAAAAGTATAAAAGATATCTGAATAAACGAGTGGAAACCTTATTTATCCCCAGAAGAACTTTTCCAAGCTGATACAATTTTTAATTAAATAAATTATTTTAGGCCGGGCGATGGTGGCGCACGCCTTTAATCCCAGCACTCGGGAGGCAGAGGCAGGCGGATCTCTGTGAGTTCGAGACCAGCCTGGTTTACAGAGCTAGTCCCAGGACAGGCTCCAAAGCCACAGAGAAACCTTGTCTCAAGAAACCAAAAAAAAAAAATTATTTTATAAACTACATCTTTCTACCTTCCTCCAGCATAGATTTAAGATTGTGTTCCCTACTGGAGCCTGGCAGGTTTCTTTTTAAAGGCACTCGCCACAGTTCTTTTTCTGTGAATTTAAGTGTTAGCACTTGAGAGAGAACATCTGAAGTCTTTTGCTCTCCTGGGATTTCTGGTATCATTTTACAGGCCTCAAGCTGCTCAGAGGACTGGCCTCACACATAAGATGGAAGATGGAGGTTCTCTTGGGTGAAAGAGGTGAAGCTAGTTTATTTAGATCCAACAATACATATTGTCATGAAAAGTATATTTATAATTCAATTAAGATATGATCTCACTTTGTTATATAGATTATCTAGACAATGCTCAAAATATATTTTATTTTATTTTTTTT
>NW_026068060.1:2001608-2023884 GCF_014885135.2 Alexandromys fortis | reverse complement strand
AGCCTGGTCTAGAAGAGCTAGTTCCAGGACAGAAACCAAAAAAGCTACAGAGAAACCCTGTCTCAAAAATCAAAAAAAAAAAAAAAGAAGAAGAAAAAATATTAAACTTTTTACTCAAAAGGCTTACACTCCAAAGGCAAAATTTATAAAGTATATTTATTCTTTGAACTGAGCTCTACTTCTATATTATAATATGTGTTATTTCCTATATAAAATGTTATCAAATTATAACTTTTTCTTTATGGATTATATAAGATTTGGGTGAAGTCAAGTATTAGGCAAAGCAAGATTCAAATTAATATATAATCATCAATTTATTTCTATGAAATAATTGCATACCTGATACAAACATATACTTTTAGGATGAATAAATTTAGCATCAGAAAACTCCCCCTGGCCTCATGATCATATATCAAAGAGTAAGTCAATATAAGCTACTCTAAAGTAACATAAAAGATTTAAGTATCATTGGGCTAATTTCAGCAATGTAAACATGACACTCTCTGATGATCAATAATCATAGTAGATAAATCAAGTTTCTAATTCATCTACTCAATATCAAAATCATCATAAACAATTTACAAGGTGCTGGGAATCAAAAAATACTACGTATACCAAATAAAATGATCGTTCTGCATTGTTCTGAGTTATACTTAACTTTTTGTTTTCTGTCCATTTGTATTTTTATATGAATATATATGTGAATGACAGGGTGGATCCCTGAAGGTCAGCGAACAATTTATATAAATCAGTTCACTCTTTATGCAATGTTGGTCTGGAGGATCAATTTTATTTTTTTTTTAAGTTTCAGGTTTGTTGGAAGTTGCCTTTATCCAACAAGCCCACTTCACATTCTAAAATCTCTTGATTACATGCATTGTATCATGAATAAGATAAATAGATAATTTAGTAAATAAATGTAATTTAACTGTCATGGAGAAAGTGTGTCACTGTAATAATCTGGTGAGATCATGTTATTTATGAATTAGTCCTTTCTGTTTTCTGGAAAGAAGTATCAACTGTTTCTGTTGAGTCTCTTAAAGTAAATAAGGATGAAAGCAAATATAATGTATGTAAGCTTAAGTCATTAACCAATTTAAGTATATTAGAAATATGTGGCAAAGTCAAAAATGTGAAGGACTTGTCATTTTGAAGAGGCAAAATAAGAAAATGTTGGAACTAGGTTAAAAAGAGTATGTTTTGTAAAGTAGCTCAATGGGTGATTAATAATCACGTGAGATAATCTGAGATATTTGATGACAGAATAATCTCAGAAAACTATTCACGCAAATACTTATAACAGTGCTTGTTGATATGACAAGATCCTAACAAAAGCCACTTACAAGTGAAAAGAAGCATTTAATCAGTGTCACAGTTTGAGGAGATAAAAAACAATGATTTGCTGAAAAGGCATAATGATGGCAGCATGAGAGAGCTGGTCACATATTTGAAGTCTGAAAATAAAGAGATGGTTTAATGGGGACTTTAAAAGTTCTGTTTCATTATTATCTAAAAGTTTTATGATTCTCTTTAAGGGTTCCATTAAAGATGCCACAAATAGCTAAAGGGGGATAAAATCTAAAATAAATATCTGAGGGGTAAGAATTCTGCTCACAACAGCAATTATCTGTCCATGTCTCTTTATTCTTTCTTTTTACTCACTACAGCAATATTCTGTCCATGTCTCTTTATTCTTTCTTTTTGCTCACAACAGTAAGATTGTGCCCATGTCTCTTTATTCTTTCTTATCTCTTCAAATCATCATTTCTCATTGTGTCCCTTTTTCTCCCTTTTCCCTTGTTCTACACTGTTCTTTGTTCTACAATGTTCTTGTTTCTACCTGATACAAATGTTACCAGTTATATATAGTCATAAAACCAGCAATTCCACAGCCCTAGCAGGTTCCCACACCAGTTTCCCATTTTCCCCTTAAAACATCAAATAATGGTTTACACACACACACACACACACACACAGAGAGAGAGAGAGAGAGAGAGAGAGAGAGAGAGAGAGAGAGAGAGAGAGAGAAAGAGACAGAGACACAGAGAGAGACAGAGAGAGAGAGGGAAAGGGAAAGAGAGATTCATGAGACTGGCTATTACACATCCAGTGAACTCCTTAATGGAGAAAATTAGTTAAAAAGAATCAAATCCTCAGGGAATTCTAGAGGGAAAGGTTAATATACTATGCTATATTTTTAAATGGTTATAAAGCTTTATTTGTAATAAAGTAATGAAAAGGACATGCTACTTTTCTCCCAGCAAGCATAGAGGACACCAGGCATTTAGGCAACCACCATTAACAGTCAGGTAGAAGCCATGGCTCTTGATCAGATAGCACATACACCAGATTCTGTAGTTTCTATGTGCCTAGGTCTGAAATTAGACATACTGCTCTAAGCATAGGAGAGAGCCAGGCCTCTCAACTGTCAGTTCTGGGCTATGGTCTTATCAATAATTCTGGCTGTGAGGAAAAAGCAAAACAGCAGCTTGAGCATGTAATAATTCTATGTCCTTAGAGATCTGTGAATTTCTTAGAATGCCTTATGCCTCGACTATAAGCATTGAACAAATGCCTGTTCATAAAGATAAATGCAGGAAGACGGATCTCTGAGCTTGATGTGGAATTCCCCTGTGTATGCTGTGAATAGGTTTTATTACCATTTATTAATAAAGAAGCTGTTTTGGACAGTGGTTTAGTGGAGTAAAGTCAGGTGGAAAATCGGAACAGAAATATATAGAGATAGTAGGCAGAATCAGAGAGACACCATGCCGTTGCTGGAGACAGATGCTGGATGGAACCTTACTGGTAGGCAACAGTCTTGTGGCAATACAAAATAATAGAAACGGGTTAATTGAAGATGGAAGAGTTAGTTAATAAGGAGCCTGAGCTAATAGACCAAGCTGTGTTGTAATTAATATAGTTTCTGTGTAATTATTCAGGTCTGGGCAGCTGGGAAATAAACAGTCTCCACTTTCATGCACTTACCTAGGGGAGAGGAACAGAAGCCTGGCAGTGGAAAACTTTTTTTATAAGACTGTTCTGAATTGTGTAAATTAATTCCCAAATATGTAACAGAAAGGGATTTAGCTACAGCAAAAAAAAAATCTACAGCAAAGGTCAGCCATTTTATTCACAATAACACCAACAAACCTTGCTTTTTGGCTTAACCTTTACTAGATCCCTTAGTTCTGATAAATCACTTGTGAAAAGATGGCTAAACAATTATCGTATAATGTTGCAGCTTCTAGCAGTAAGTGTTGCACTCAAATCATATTCTACACTTTCCCCTCTTATTTTTGTGGAGTTCAGAACACAAGACAATATACCTGGTGGACTGACCATTCCTTGATTTTACCTCTCAACACATGCCCTCACATAGCTACCCTGAAGAACATCTACTATATGATTCTAGATCTACTGCTGTGGATACTGACGACTAATGAACACATTCAGCCCTGGTCTGCTTGAGAGACAAACAAGACACTTTAAACCATATTATTCTATTCCCTGCCCACAACACTTCATACTTATATCTCAATGAAAATTTTGATTATTCTTTCTCTACAAGCACTGAAAGTTGCATTTTTTTTCTCAAAAGATGAAGGTTAAAAGTCTTCTGAGTCTCAGTCTCTTGACTCTATCTCCTGGAGGAGAATTCCAAATTTACATATCAAATATACAATTGCACAGAATAAACAATTTTATTCCCAAGTGTGTTGCATAGAAATCGCGCACACAGGTATTTGTTTTCCTAGTCTCTGATAGTTTTCATTTTTCTCTTTTTGACATCAGCTTCTCAGCTAGGTAGTTACAGTTGCTGGGGTGCCTGAATAAACTCAGTACAATGCAACAATCTCAATGTATAAAGTCATATCCAAAGGCAGAAACTGTAAGGTAACTACTGTGTCACAGCATGTGAGGTACTCTTTTACAACACAGTGATACACATCAATCTCTTTTTAAGTAGCCAACAATAACCGCTAAAAACAGCATGCACTCATTCTCTGAAATTCTCCTTGGACACAAAAGTACCTCGATTCCCACTAACCTGTACCTTCTCATTACATTCTAGTACTTAGGTTATGCATCAACACACTTAATGTGGTTTTTCTTTCATCTTTTACATCAGGTAACCAAGTCCAATTTACTAATGATTTCCGAATTCTTTCCTTTTTAAATTTATGGTTTAGGGCTATTTGCATGGCAGTCATTTAGCAAATTAATGTAGACGAAAGCAATAATTTTACAGATGTTTATTGCATTCATGCTGTCATCCCATACTTAAAATGCTAATCTATTGACATCTATTCATTAAAGATGAGCTTCACTTACTTTGTAACATTAGTATTTTACGACCTGTGGTGTTTTGAAGTAGTCTGAAAGTCTGAATTTTAAGCGTCTCTTTCAGAATAGATTTTTAAAGAGCAAATGTGTTTTATTCTTTATTGCATTGAGAGTATGGCTCCCTTAGCTGCCATTATAAAGACTTTGACTGAGTCTTTTCATCAATATAAACAGCAAGTACAGATGAATTGTTTATACTAATATTATGTTTCCATTGTAAGTCTAGATATTTAGTACAGAAAAGGGAGCGATCATTAGATTGGCAAAATCCTCATGATGGTCAAGAGTCGAATCACACCATGAAGAGATATGTAAAAGCACGCAGAAGAGATAAGTATATGTCACAAGTGGTTTTCCAACCTATCCCTCCATTAGGAGTTAAGTCTACATCTTTTGGCACTCAGTCATCCTAATATATTGCATGGTCACCTTAATGTGGAGGATGGCTAAATATTTATGTTTGGTGTTTCATTTTTTACCAGTTCTTTCTATATTTTAACTTCTAATTTTCTCACAGTAGGATACCTGCTTTCATTCACATTTACTTGCTAAATGACTGCCATGAAAATAGCCCCAAATCATAAATTTAAAAAAGACTTTGTATATCATTAGTAAATTGAACCTTAATTATTTTATGTATATATAATATATTTAACATCTTTATTATTTTTCTTTTTTTGTTAATAGTTCAAAATACCCAGCCATAAGGTATTGCAAATCAGAACTATATTGATTTTCTATCTCAACCCATCAGCCAAAATGCCTGCCAAAAAGAAAGAAAGCAAGTGTTTTCATTCTTTGAGAATACCAGGGAAAGGAAGCTTCTCTACTGTTGATATAAATGTAAATTAGCATAGTCATGGTGTAGATAAGTATAGAATTTCCTCAATAACTAAAATTGAACAAATTTATGTTCTACCTATACTACTCCTGAATGTATACCCAATGAAGTCTAAAGCAGCATGAAACAGAAATGCATCCTTACTTTGCACTGGCACTATTCACAATACTCAAATTATAAAAAGAGTATAGGTGTCCATATATTGATTGATTTTGTATGCTTAATATGTGTATACAATGACGTTATATACAGTCATGAAAATGAAATTATGGGTACCTGGAAAGATGGCTCAGCTGTTATGGGAACATTTGTATTGTTCTCACTTGTTGACTCAGGTTGACTTCTCAGCACCCATGTGATGTCTCTTATATGTCTATAACACCAGTAATAGGAGATCTAATGTCATCTCTTGGAATCTATGAATTTCTGTATACATGCAGAACACATAAACTCATGCAAGTACACACATGTATAACTTTTAAAAATAGATACATATTAAAGGAACTAGATTTTGTTAATTTTTGTAAAATGCATTGAATAGAGGATCATCAAATTTAAAAAAAATAAGTCAGACTAAGAATTAAAATACTGTAAATTTCTTCTCATAGGTGTATTTTAAAAATACAATGATAAGAAAGTAGAAGGAAAACTACTGCGGATAAGAAATAGGAAAAAGTGAAAAGGAAAGACAAAGGAGATAATAAAAGATGAAAGTTGACCAAAGTCCATTGCAATCATGAATGAATAAGTCATTATGATTTCCAGCCATTTGGGGCAGTATTATATCAATAGTAAAAGTGAAAAAGTAATATCATGAAGAGTTCTCTGTTTATATGCACATAAAAGACAGCTTAAAACTTCTAAAATAAAACCATTTCTAAAAGAAATGATCTATAAATACAACACACATAAAAGAATAGATATACAATTTAAATATCCAAAATTACTGGAAATACATTATTCTTTATTAATATATGATCATTTTATGATGAACTGTCAGTCATTATTTTTAAGCTAAAAATTGACTTACATTTTTATTTCTTTTATGAATTTGAAATTGAATTAAAAGACTGATAATGATTTGGAAGTAGAAACAGGTATATGGGCTTACTAATCACCTTCACAATGAAAAGGATATTTTAAGTTTCCAGAAATTAATACTATAAGGATTTGTGTACTTGAAATCAATTTACACAAAATAATGTAGCAAATTCTTCTGCATAACTCCTCTAAAAACAGATTGATCAAGTTATAACTGAGCCACTGTGTAAAGTATATTTATGACAGAATAAATTAAGCATTTTAATTGCCTATAGCTAATTTGTTTTAATGAGTCAAACCAATATTTTAATTAAACAACCTTAAGTAACATGATAAAACTAAACTCAATAAAAGTTAATTACAAAAATAATGTGATAAAATTAAAGTGTCTATTAAATTAGAAAATGTCCAGACGAGATATATGGCTTTACACTTACAAAGAAAAATTGATGTTGTTAATGGCACTGTGATACTTTCAAAATCTCGAGGACTTTAAACACAAATAAAGTCTTAAAAGTACAAGGTAAGCAATCAGAATCTAAGAATCTCAATCAATTCCAATAAGCAGTCCAGATTCTCACACAAAAGTACAAGAGAGTTGTACAAATTCAACATAAAAACCTGCAAAGTCATGGTGAGTTTATTTTATTTGTAAACTTTTAAGAGCTATAAGATATTCTGGTGCATGTCGGTGACATTTGAACAAAACAATGTAGTGTTAGAAATTAAATGTTTCAAACTCTCCATGGGTACCAAATAAAGCTTTGCAATATAATAACTAATGATTTATTCATTTATATATACACATATAAACATAAAATCTGTTGTTCTGCATTTCTGTAAATTTTTACTAACAATAAATATGTTAAAATACTGCTCCCAAAACATTTAGTCGCTGTTGGAAAATCATTTTATTTTTATTATTTTTACAATTACACATTTGCGTATTAGAATGTTTTACATTTTTTATTCCTATTACATTATCATGCTCTCTCTCCTTCTGAAAATGTTTTTCTTTCAAAGCTTGCCCCTATTTGTTGCAACACACTTTGTAACTATGACTGTTTTCATAAGCATTAGTTGGAGGCTCATTTGTTAAAATTTGGTCAACTTACCAGCTCCTGCACCACTGAAGACAGCGACACCCTCTCTTAGCTCTTGTTAACTATACATCTTCTTTCAGTGACTGCTTAAATATCATGAGCCCTTCCAACTACACTGTTTGTTCATCTTCTTCAGTGCAATGACAGGTGGAGTGAGTTCCCTAACCTGCCTTTCTGCAAGTATTCCTGATCCCCATACTCCAGCTCCAGCATTTTGTTCTTTCTTGTCTCTGTTCCTTGCTGGTCCCTGTGCTTTGGAGCAGTGGTACACATGCTCTTTTGATTCTGAAGCACTCATTGGTCACTTATTTTCTGTACTCTGACCAGTTTGACTCTCTAAATTAACCATGATGTGCATCACAAATAAGGCTGTCTGATAAAGACTGAAAGTAATATTATTTTATTGTATATAAAGGTAACTATTCCGAAGAAATTTAATGTCATTTCCACTTAGTAACACAACATCATTAGATTTTCCTCTTGAGGATATGCCATCTACAGCCAAAGGCTCTTCACCAGATTTAAACATTCTCTGTAAGAAGAAACTCATACCTGCTGAAAGTTTTGAAGCTTCTCTTAGTTAGTGAAGGTAAGCCAATCAAATAAGTTATCTTGAAAATGAGTTAATAAAATTTGAAGAAAATACAAAAAAACAAAATATCAATCATAGTATCCTAAATATATATTGAGTTGGTTAAAATGGAAATGAGACTTCAATTGTTCTTATGTGTCATTTGATATTTGAATAATATATTTAAATATGGATGTATTATATGTAATTAATTTAATGTACATTTCCTATTTTACTAATTTACTAAATAAGTTTAACACCTGTTTATTTTATAATCGTTTTAAGTAAAAGTAAATTTAAATAATACTTTGGAGATAAAAAGTCATAAGTCAGCAGAGGCAGCAAGCAGCATCTGCATATTTGGGGGAAGTCAAATACTTTGCTCACCAATTAAAAGATCTTGCTGCTCTTGTAGAAGATACCGGACTGGTATAAATCATCCACCAATGATTATTTACTTGTAACTCCATAGTCCAAGGGCTCCAACATTCTCTTTCTGAACCATGAACAATACAAATAGGAAACTGCATATACATACAGGTATATAAACACACATAAATAATTAATGAATGAATAAACAACAAGTGGCCATATATACCTTTAAAAACACTAGCACATTTGTCTCAGGAATAACAAATGTAAAGTGTTTATTCAAGCATGTTTACAATGGTGAAAAAAATCTTAAAAATGAGAAAAGTAATAACCAGTCACTATACTTTTATGAGGATCAAGTTAGGTGAACAATAAATGCTGATCCTCCTGGTTCAGGAAGCTTCTTTTCATGGTAAGTTGTAGGCAGTTAAGACTCGTTCTACCCCATTATTTGACTATTTCTTTTAGATTCACTTCATCTATGAATATATTTTAAGAAGCCTCTAAAGTATGTATTAGGTTTGCACATTGCCTCTCCAATGTCCCTTAACTTTAGCTGCCTCTCCCTGAATTGTCTCCCTCAATCTCATTCCTTCTTTCCCTCACGCTGCCTAAAGAAAGAGGTAAACACAAAGTCAGTCAAAAAAGCATTATATACAATGGTATCCTGCCTGCAAGATATACTAGGGCAATCATGGCACAAAGCTTGTGGAAAGAATCAATCAATACCTGATTTGACTTAAGGCCCACTCAACATGTGATCAAAAACGTGAGAAGTTCAGGGACTTAGGGTAAAATCAAATATCACTGGTCTAAGGAAATAACAGTAAAATGATTGGACTTTCCAAAGACAATATGCTATCTCCTAGATTAGTGCTTTGCTCAGCCATCAAGGGAGAAGCTTTAACCCATAGCTGACTGGAACAAATATAGAGACCCAAAGCTAGGTCTTAAACAGTGAGTGGAGACTTTGTCCTAAATGGGATCTCTCTCTCAAATTCCTCCCCTCAGAGCTATGTGAACTACTGAGAAAGAGAAGGCAGAATACACACACACACACACACACACACACACACACACACACATATATATATATATATGGATAATTTTGTGTTGTGGGGTCAATTCAGATGTGAGTATAATAGAAAATAATGTTTGTAACAAAGCACCACATTCAACTATCATGCTACAAAGAAAGATCACTTTTGGGAGCACACTAAATTATTCACAATTTATTTTTATCCCTTTGATCACCAGTTTTTTAGCACTGAAATTTCAATAGAAAGTTAAGTCATATATCTTTATTGGGATACATAGATAAATGTATATCTCTATATATACACACAAAATATATATTTCCCTTCATGTTATCCATATTTTTAAGTTGTATTTGAAATAAAATATCAAACAGTTAGATAACTGAGGGTTAAATTAGAAACATTGGTCCTTAATGTGATTACATTCAGTATAACAAAACTAATGAAAACAGAAGTCAAAAAAGATACATGTAGCCCACTGTTGAGAAGGTTGTCTACTTTATCTTCTCACTTAAAGACTACCACATCCCTTACCAGTACCACATGAGCAAGGACTTTTCCATCATTTATCACCTTATATTTCTATTATTTAACCATGTCACCACTCTTAAGTTTAGTGTTTCCTTTACTTAATTAAGCAAATCTTCCCTGATTTTGATCATTTTCCTAAAAAACATATTATTTCTCAGAATTCCATAAGATGTTGATCTTTTTCCTATTAGCTTATAAATTTTTATACATAATTGTTATAGGCTTTGTTATATTCATTTTCAATAGTAATACACAGTAAATTTTATTATCTGGTTATGTCTCCGATGTATAATATGCTATACTAAAACACATATGCAAGTTGTAAAGAAGGCATGTCATCAGTGAGACATTCAGCCAGTTGTGGACCCTGAATGTTCCAATATTATCCTGCTAGCCAAGATATACTCACATTTTCAGTAGTGACATGATTGTGTTAAGAGTAATCAACAATTTCTAAACTACAAATGAGGTCAACTACTATGCATTGCATACATCTATGGCCTTAAGAGACTATTACAGATCTTTGGTTGAGTAGTATATGTAATATTCTGTCTCTTTAAGAAACAAACTATGCCCACTCCCTTCCTGCTTGCAGCCTTACCCTTTCCTCGTCCCATCTCTCTCTCAGAGAGGCAGGTTCTGTCTCTCCTCTCTCTCCCTCATCTTTTTCTCTCTCTTCCCCCTCTTCTCCCCTTTTTCCTCCCCCTCCATAACTCACCTAATAAATGTTCAACTTCACTCTGCATGGTGTGCCTATCTGTTTGTCTCTTACCCACCCACTGCCCACTTGGCTCGAAGCAGGGGATGCCCAGGGGACCAGCCACCTTTGGAGACCTGCTGCATGGTCTTGTGCCCCAGTCCTGTCCCTGACTGGCTGCTCTCTGGACCCGCTTCCCCCTGCCTGCTGGGAATACTGCAGGAATTTTTAATAATCCATTACAGTACATATTTAACTGCTTTTCAAATGCTTCATTTATATTCAGACAAGTAATGCTTAGTGGTCCTTTGGCTGCGAATGCCAGTCAAAGCAGACACATATCTTATGAACATAAGAAGAACAAAGAACTCCTTAGTGTTTATCTCTAAATAGACCATTGATATAATTCATTCTGAGGGAGAAGAAATGTTGGGGGCTGCTCATTCATTTCCTGGTCTCCCAGACTCGAAATAACCACACAGAAACTGTATTAATTAAATCACTGCTTAGCCTATTTGCTTATGCATATTTTTAGGTAGCCCTTATAATCTTAAATTAACACACATTTATATTATTTTGTGTTTTACCATGATGCCTGTGGCCTACCTGTAAGATTCTGGCTGGTAGCTTTCTCTGCCTTGTGTCTTTCTCCTCTGTTGGATACATGGTATCTCACTAACTCTACCTTCTTTCTCCCAGCATTCAGTTTAGTTTTTTCTGCCTAGATCTGTTCTACTCTTTCACAGGCCAAAGCATCGTCTTTATTCATTAAACAATAAAAGCAACACATATACAGGTATTTACAAACCAAGGAAACATGCCAGAAGAGAGGCTAGAAAGAATAAAAGAGCTACAGGGTTTAAGATGTACTATAAAATTATGTCTTGTGGATATGTATTGGGTGTTAAATGATGAACACAAAACAACTAGGATAACCTGCAGAAGTCCTTCCTTAAAGGAACATGGAAATAGTGAAAGAGTTAAGACACAGGATCAAAAACCCGAGGCCACCGAAAACCCGAGATGCAGATGGCGAGACAAGTTCGCTCCAAGGACCCTGGACAGCGGCGGGTGCTGGACCAGGCAGCCGGCAGCAGTGGATCAATCGAGAGCTCGAGAGCTTGAAGCCTTAGAGAATGACAATTTCCAGGATGACCCCCATGCATGCCTCCCCCAGCTGGGCAAGAGGCTGCCTCAGTTTGATGACAATGCAGACCCAGGAAAGAAAAAGAAGTAAACTCGAGGTGACCATTTCAAATTTCGCTTCCGTAAAAACTTCCAGGCTTTGCTGGAGGAGCAGAACCTGAGTGCCTCTGAGGGTCCCAACTATTTGACAGCTTGTGCGGGTCCCCCATTCGGACCCCAGCGCCCCTTCTGTGCTGTATGTGGCTTCCCATCCCCGTACACCCGTGTAAGCTGTGGTTCCTGGTACTGCACAGTATGCTGCCTAGGTACCCAGCGAAAAGAAAAAAAAAAAAGACACAGGATCAATAAGAGTCAACAGGTAGGAGCAGATATTGAAGGTGTAAGAGATTTGATCACAATATCAGTAAGAAACTTTCAAAAATATTGCCGCTGAACCAAAGAATAAAAGCCAAAATCTATTAGAAAAAGAACAATACAAGATGAGTAAGATCTATAGCCACAAAAGGAATGGAGTGAATAAAAATAGTGCATATGTTTTAAATTAAAAATTGACAATGTATGAACCTTGACTTAAATTAATTAGTATTTAATCATCAACCAAAGCAAGATGAGAATGTACATCTATTTATGATTAGTGTCATTTTTTAAGAGATCACTATGTCCCTTTTACTAAATTAAATAAAACATATTGTTTATATCAGCTCCAGTGAGAATTCACATCTCTTCTAATTAAGTTTAGGGAAATATATAATCTCACTGAGTTAGAGGCTTGTCCATATAGCCCAAGCACAATGCTGTTGCAAGCACTTGCACTTTATCAAGTACATTAATCTTGAAAGTAAATGTCTTTGCTGACTGTAAGTTGTTTAGAAATAAAACTTCCTATTGAATAAATGACTGTATTTCTAGAATCATTTCACAAGTTAAGTGTTTGCAGTTGTGATAATTTAATTAAGGGTGTTTTGACTTCCTTTAACAAACCATGAATAGTATTGCAGAAAGCAAGCCAATTCTATGGATGTGTTCATTCCCCTATGTCCTAGAGTGCAATTAACTCTACTTCTTACCATGCTGTGGCACCTGCAGACAATAGAGAAATCTGTTACAAGTATTTCCATAACATGAATATGCAAGCCTCAGATTAGTGTACTTCATCCTCTGGAAGGTTATTGAGGCTCCAGTCATAACACATTGCACTGCCATCTACTATTTCACTGACAGCTTCATAAATCCTCACCAGTAAACATTAGGTGTTTATCTTCATCATCTAGCCATAAGAGAAGCCTGAGGAACATATTTTTTTTGTTTTGATCAAACAATGCAGTTTTTACATTTATACACCAAGTGGAACTATTCTTATCTCAATAAGAGGAATAGATAAGAGGTTTGTAGTAAGTTTGTAGGTTTTTATTTTCACCATTTGACAATCATTATTTAACAGAGACTAGAAAATTTTAGCTAGGTATTTATTTGCATCTCATAAAAAACTAATATTCCTTTTATCTGTATTATATTTGTTCCCTGAAGTCCTAAATTATGAGTTGAACTCTGTATTTCAGAACAATGTATATGTCATAAAATACAGCATGAAATACATAGGTTTTGAGCATATTTGACTTAAATATTAAAGACATTGTTCAAAATTGTCTCAAGATATTATAATGATGCTTGTTTAATCAATTGCAAATGGTTTTGACCAAGTGAATATTTTACCAGAATGTAATGAAAATTAGTATAAACAAATTATATTTCTTCAACACCTCAGAATAAAATAGTATGTATCTGAACAATTAAGCAGACTTCTCTCATTGCTTTTAAGAATTTACTTTTTATATACTGTAATATTTCTTCTATTTTTTTCATCCAGAGGCAACATTCTTTATGAGCATACACAGATTACTTTACATACCTGTCCTGCTTGTGTCTTATTCTAGAGAAGAAATTTTTGGTGCAAGTTGAATAAGGGTCAAAAAAAGATTTTACACTGTTTGCTTGGTGCCAATTCTGTGCCTGGTCCACTTCTGAAAGCAAAATCAATTCATAAAGTCAATGATTTTCTATTGGTGTTTCTTTTTTAATACTGCCCTTTATTTTTTGTTAAAGTGAATGGTGTGGTGTGAGAAGTCCTTCTGCATATTTATTGCTTTTATTGGTTTATTGGTTAAGCTGCTTTGGCCAGTGATAGGGCAGAATAGAGCTAGGCAGAAAAACTGAACTGAATGCTGGGAGAAAGTAGGAGTCAGTGAGAAGCCATGTAGCCACCAGTGGAGAAAGATGAGAGCTGAGAGCTGAAGCTTTGCCAGTAGGCCAAGACCTCGTTGTGATGCACAAAATAGTAGAACTAGGTTAGTTTAGTATATAAGAGCTAGCTAGCAATATGCTTAAGCTATTTTCTAAACAGTATTTTAATTAATATAGTTTACTGAGTGATTATTTCTGGTCTGGACATCCAGAAACAAACTAGCAACCACTGCCCACAATTGTTGGACAGAGTAAAAGTCAAGTTCAGGAGCAACTTTATAAAGCAAGTTCTCTTGTGCTCTGTTGACATGATTCTGGGTATGGAATTAAGGTTTTCAAAATTGTACCCATCTTGCTAGTGCCTGTTTGTTCCTCTTGAGGCAGGATTTTACATAAAATTTACATAGTTTTTCTCTTTCCCATCCGGCGGCTCCACCACTAAAATATTAAGAGTATCTACAACTACTCCACATTGCTCAACTCTTTATAAATAATGATTACTAAAGTCTAACTTTGCAGGGTTACTGAGAGAAGGAGCTGTGAATGATAGAGACTTCCTTTTACAAAGGACAACTGCTGGTTCCTGATTGCCAGCACCCAGTGATGTGAGTCCATTCTACCTTAATTAAAGTTCAGAGAGCTTATTCTTGCTCTCTCAAAGCTGCTGACAATTGGTGTGTCTACTAATAAAACTCTCTTTTAACTAGTTTCTTCCTTTAAGAAATCCCAATTCATAGTTCATAGTTACATTATTCATAATAGCCAGAACCTTGAAACAACCTAGATGCCAGTCAACTGAAGAATAGATAAAGAAAATGTAGTTCATTTACACAGTGGAGTATTATCCATCTGTTTAAAAAAACAACATCATAAAATTTGCAGGCAAATGAATGGACCTAGGGAAGAAAAAATAATATCCTGAGTAAGGTAACCCAAATTTCGAAAGACAAAAATAGTATGTATCATTTATAAGTGGATATTAGATGGCAAATGATAACCAGACTACAATCTACAGCTCCAGAGAATCTAGGTAACAAGGAAGACCATAAAAGGGACACTTGGATTGCCCAGGGAAGGTCAATAGGTGAGATCTCCAGGGTAAACTGAGAGTGAAGGGGACATTAAAGGGAGGGAGATGGGAGGTGAGAATATGAGGGAGAAAGATGGTTGAGTGGGAGCAGGGTTAAAGTGAGGGAGCAATGAAAGAGATATTTGATAGAGAGAGCCACTATAGGGTTGGGGTAAAATCTGGTTCTAGGGAAAGTCCCAAGAATCTACAACAATGACCCCAGATAAGTCTCCTAACAACAGTGCAGAGGAAGCCCAAACTGGTCTTCCCCTGTAATCAGGTTGGTGAATATCACAATTATCATCATAGTCTTCATCTATCACAACCAAATAACAGGATGAGTTCTGGGATTCCAATCGAAGAGAGTAAGGAGGAATTATATGAGCAAGAGAGGCCAAGATCATAATGGAGAAATCTACAAAGAGAGCTTAACAAAGCTCATGGAAACTCAGGAACTCCAGACAGATAGCTGTAGTGACTCCATGGAACCAAACTAGAACCTCCATATGTAGGAGACAGTGAAAAAGCTTGAATTAACTGTGAGGTACTTGGTTGTACACCAAGATCTATCCCTGATGTGATGGGGAAGCTCAGCCAATCATATCTGGCTTGGGTGTGGCCATCTGGAGCCATGTAGATAAACGGGAGTAGATAGGTGCCCTAGATCTCTGCGCTGTGGTGTTTGCCTGATCGGTTTGGACATCGGAACTTTTACTCTGGTCGCATGAGATTCCCCGTTTTCAATTATTAAATTATATCTGTTGTTTTGAGCTGATTTTGTTATTTTAACATACCAGTCAAATACGCCTTCACTGATGCATGAGCTAGATTATTGGAGCTTTTAAATGGTGACTGCACTGGAGTTACCTGGCCAACCAAACCTGAATAATTACACAAAAAGCTATATTAATTGCAACACTGTTTGGCTTAAGGCTCAGGTGTATATCTAACTAGTTCTTACATATTAAATTATCCCATTTCTATTTGTGTATTGCCGTGAGGCTGCATCTTAATGATAAGCTTCTGGCATCTTTCCTTCAGCAGCTACATGGTATCTGCCTTCTTTATCCCCGCATCCACTTTAGTTTTCTTGATTACTTATTTTCTGTCCTGCCATAGGCCAAAGCAGCTTCTTTATTAAACAATGTTAATAAAACATACTCATAACACGAAGAAGGGAAATCCCACATCAGGAGCTAATTCCCTATGGCAGGATACCCTGTACAGCCTTAATACAAAGGAGTGGGACTTGGTCCTGCCCCAACTTAATGTGTTAGATTTTGTTGACTTCCCATGGGAGCTCATACCCATAGGGAGGAGTGGATGGGGGGGGGGCACTGTGCTGGTGGTATGATGGGGTGGCGGAAGGATGGCTGCAGGAAGAAATATGGATGGAATGTAAAATGAAATTTTAAAAAAAAGAAAATAACAAGAAATCCCAATTATCTTACCAAATCTGCCAACATCAGTGAACTATGAGGCTTAGTATGTCTGAGCAGGAACACATGTAATAAACGGACTGGCTCAAGACAGCTGTAGCTTCTAGCATTCAGCCGTGTGCTGCAAGTGGCAGCCTGAGGAGGGGGGTGTAGAGAAAGCCCTCAACCCGTGGTGGAGAGAGAGAGAGAGAGAGAGAGAGAGAGAGAGAGAGAGAGAGAGAGAGAGAGAGAGAGAGAGAGAGAGAGATCTGTATATCTGTAAAATGGAAAGGGGATTGGGAATCAAAAAAACGTGTGGCAGAGGCTATGTAAAGGCAGAGCCAGTTTGTCTAGGCTGGATCAGTCTTGGGTGTTTGAAGCCGAGGTACTTCTGAAGTTTGGGTGGCAGCTAGACACTTTTAGACAGGCTACAGGAAAAATTAAAAGAAAGCTATCCAGGCGGGGAAGGATTCTCATGGGCAAGTTCAATGGGATTCCCACATGCAGCTCTGGCCTGTAAGTCTCTTATTCATGAATTCTCACCTTAAATTTTACATCAATATGTAGCACGAGTTCTAATAGGTTTAAAAAACAAAAGCCTTTGTAATTGGGACTATGCCTTTGTTTTCCGGGTGCCACAGAAGCTATATTAATTCCAGCATTTTTCGCCAAGAGTTCAGTCTTATTAATCCGTTTCTATTAATCTGTGTAGTGCCTCGAGGCTGTGGCATACCATTAAGTACTCTGTGTCCTTCTTCTATGAGAGCTACATGGCATCTCCCTGACTTCACATACTTTCTCTCTATGTATATCTCTTCAGATTTTCCACCTGGCTTTGTTCTGCTAAGGCACTGGCCAAAACAGCTTTATTCATTATCTAATAAAAGCAACACATATGCAGAAAGAAATCCTGCACCAGTCCAGAGTCAGATAGTGCAGAAAATGCTCAGCAATCAGAGATATAAAGGAGCAAAATCATGGCCACCTTACTTACCTCTCAACTTCCTTGCTGAAAAGAAACCAAGTTCCTGCTTCCTCCTGACATATCATTTCCCATCTCTGCCCAAACTTATTATTCCCTATCTTCACAGACTTCCAGGGTTCTATGGTTAGCTAATGCCTAGCTCTGTGCTTTAATCTTGAGGAAGCTATATTTGCACAATCAAAATATCACTATACGTATGGCCTTTTCAAACATCTTTAGTGCTATTTTTCTTCTCTTTCCCTCTTCTCTGGAATTCTCTATAGATCCCTCTTTGACCTTCCTCAGTGAGAACCTTTTTTTCCCTATCCACTTTCATCTCACTTATATCCTGAAGTTACGCTATATAAATAGTAAAAATATTAAATGCACATATCTAGTGTTTTATTATTATATTGTTCTACTAATGTTTTATTATATTCTTGGGTAATGTGGTAAAAATAAGCATTTGTACATTTTTATCCTACATCATAACAAGTATAAATAATAAGTAATATCTGTAGGAAAGAAATAAAGATCTGCATTTGAAGAATAAAATAAAAGGAGAAATAGGTATGAATATCCTGGAAAGGGGAATATGTACCAATTTTTCTTTATGTCAAGCTTTGGGCTTGTTAACAGAGAAAATCCATTAGCAAAATTCAAAGCATGATCTTCCTTCTTCCCTTGACAGATGAGCAAAAAGCTTATCAAGAATGCACAGGCTTTGAATACTTCATTCCCAGTGAATTATGTGTAGCTCTATTTTTAATTAATTCAAGTATCTTTCCTAGAAAATCTTATTTTAATTTTTCTAAGTTTAGAAACATCAATCATTAAAACACATCATTTAAACTTGACAATAGTCTTTAAGGACTCCTTCAAAACTAAAGTAGATCAATAGATGCTGGAAAACTGGAGGTGAGGATTCTAATAAAATTGCTTTTGAAATAATAAGTACCATCAAAATTTAATTTAAGAGCAAACAAGTTTTCAACTTTCCAATGTTTTTATATAAATATGCCTTATATATTACAATATGTGCACATTCTCTTGCATCATGTTGTTTTCATTGCCACAGATGTCTTATAGAATATGTATTTAGTTATACATAAATATGTGATGTCTTATAAATGATTATTTTTAACTTTTCTTTTGTAGCCAAGGAAAACAAAAGAAGAGAGGTCGTATTTTTGGTGGACACTGGCTTTTTTTTTTTTAACCCATAAGCTGTTGGTTTGAATTCTATGGTAACTATTTTGAGTTGGATAGTGTAATAAATGTACAGATTCTATAAAATTGAGAAACAATAGTAGAATTTTATGACAAATAGAGCAGAGTCTAATCAAACAAAACAAAATTTGAAAAACACAGCAAAAACCCTAAGATTATTAGAAAGAAAATTGATGTTGATGCATATTTCTTCCAGCCATTATGGAGTTAGGCACTTATTTACCCCAAGGAAGCAACCTTGTCTATATTCCTACTAATTTCAAGAAAATAACTGCCTAATTTGGAGGTATACAGCCAAAATTACTTGGTATACTGTGGAAAATCTTTGAGATTAATTAATTTTAATTAATGAGAAGGCATTGTTTATTCATTCTTTTTAAAATAATGCTTTTAATTTTTTTAGTTTTTGATGCATGCATATAATGTGTTATGATCATGTCTATGTCATATTTTTACTAATTTTACCTTTCCACCTACTGCTTTTGCTCTCTAACATGTCAGGTTTTTACCCTCAAGTCCTCTTTCACTAAAAAACCAACAGTACCTTTTGTTTATTTAGTCTTGCCATCTGACTGCATGTGAATATGGGCCCATCCTGAAGCAATAGGAACCACAATCTGGCAGTGGCTACAACCCCAAAGAAAGGTAACCATCCAAGAGATTATCTCTTTGTTTGTTTTTTCATAACGAATTCTAGCTGCATCATACTGTTGAATGTATTAGCAGTCTGTTCTATTTAATTGCCAAGATAGCTATCGCGTTACTTTACAAGTTTGTTATGTATCAAAGTTTTATTTTGTTTTAGTTTATTTTTGTCAGCTTGACACTAATTAGAGTTACCTGCAAAGAGTTAGTCTCAGTTAATGAATTACCACTACCAAATTTACATAAAAGTAAGTCTATTGAGGTATGTTCTTAATTAATGATTAATACAATAGTGCTAAACCTACTCTGTGTATCTCCTCCCTTGGGAAGATTGTCCTGGAGCCTATAAAAGAAGAAACAGAGCTTCCTTTTGAGGTGTCACTTTCAGTTCTTGTCTCCAGGTTCCTAACCTGAGTTCCTCCCCGACTTTCCATAGAGGTGAATTGTGAAAGAGACCTCTACAAACATTTTTATTTCCCAAGTTTTTTTTTTTTTTTTTGCCAAGATTTTTATCATGGCAATAGAAATATAAAACTATAACATACTAGTTTGTTACACTATGGCTTATTTTAAGCAGAGCTATACAGGCATTTCAATTTGGCTACATCACCAGCCCAAGCCATTTTTTAACAAAAATTAAAGTTGTTTCTAGTGCTGGCTATTGCTCATAATTTGCTTTAGTTTATTTGAGTAAACTATGTGTTTTATGAAGTACATTTGTATTCAGGTCAACTTTGAGAGTCACTGTTTTCAGTATTTTTTCATTTATTGATTCTTATTCTACATTTTTCTATGCTCCCCTTTCTTTCTCTTTCCCCTCCCCTTCAACCCTCACCCAAGGTCCCCGTGCTCCCAGTTTACTGAGCAGATCTGTTTTGTTTTTTCTTCCCATGTAGATAAGATGCAATATGTCTCTCTTAAGGTTCTCATTGTTGTCTAGATTCTCTGGGATTGTGATTTGTAGGCTGGTTTTCTTTGCGTTATGTTTAAAAACCACCTATGAGTGAGTGCATGTGATAATTGTCTTTCTGTGTCTGAGTTACCTTACTCAAAATGATGTTTCCTAGTTCAATCCATTTGCCTACAAATTTCAAGTGCCATTTTTTTCTGCCATGTAGTACTCCATTGTGTAAATATACCACATTTTCTTTATCCATTCTTCGGTTGAAGGTCATTTAGGTTGTTTCCAGGTTCTGGCTATGACAAACAATGCTGCTATGAACATAGTTGAGCACATGTCTTTGTGGTATGATTGAGCATCATTTGGAAATATACCCAAAAGTGATATTATTGGGTCTTAATAAAAGGTTATTTCCTAATTTTCTGAGAAATTACCACATTGGCATCTAAAGGGCTGTATCAGCTTGCACTCCCACCAGCAATGCAGAAGTGTTCCCTTTATCCCACAACTTCTCCAGCATAAGCTGTCATTAGTGCTTTTTACCTTGCTATTCTTTCAGGTATAAGACGGAATCTCAGAGTTATTTTGATTTTTATTTCTCTGATGAATAAGGATGCTGAATATTTCTTTAAGTGTCTTTCTGCCATTTTAGATTCCTCTGTTGAGAGTTTTCTTTTTAAGTCTGTACTCCTTTTTTTTATTGGATTATTTGTTCTTTTGATGACCAATTTCTTGAGTTCTTTGTATACCTTGGAGATTGGACCTCTATCTCCTGTGGGTTTGGTGAAGATCTTTTCCCAATCTGTAGGCTGTTGTTTTATCATGTTGACTGTGTCCTTTGCTTTACAGAAGCTTTTCAGTTTCAGGAGGTCCCATTTAATTATTTGTTTTCTCCCAGTGTCTGCGGTACTGGGGTTATATTTTGGAAGTGGTCTCCTGTGCCAATATGTTCCATTTTCCTTGCCACTTTCTCTTCTATGAGGTTCAGTGTGGATGACTTTATATTGAATTCTTTGATCCATTTGTACTTGAGTATTGTGCATGGTGACAGATATGGTTTTCATTTTCCTACATGTTGATATCCAGTTATGTCAGCACCATTTGTTAAATATGCTTTCTTTTTTCCATTTAATATTTATTGCTTCTTTATCAAAAATCAGGTTTTCAAAGGAGTGTGGATCAATGTCAAGTTTTTCTTTGATTCAGTTCCATTGTTTTTCCTGTCGGTTTTTATGCCAATACCAGGATGCTTTCAGTACTGTAGCTCTGTAGTAGAGTTTGAAGTCAGAGATTTTGATGCCGCCAGAAGTACTTATATTGTACATGACTGTTTGGGCTATCCAGGGTTTTTTGATTTTTCCTATAAAGTTGAGTGTCATTCTTTTGAGTTCTGTGAAGAGTTTTGCTGGGATTTTGAAGGGCATTGCATTGAATCTGTAGATTGCTTTTCATAAGATTGCCATTTTTACTGTGTTAATTTTACCTATGCAAGAGCATGGGACATCTTTCCACTTTCTGGGGTCTTCTTCTATTTTATTTCAAAGACTTAAAGTTCTTATCATACAAGTATTCCACTTGTTTAGTTAGTTACTCCAAGATATTTTATGCTATTTGTGACTATTGTGAAGGGTGATGCTTCCTTCTCTGATTTCTTTCTCAGCCTATTTTTCATCTGTGTAAAGGAGAGCTACTGATTTTCTTTTTTGGAGTTAATCTTGTATCCTGCTAAATTACTGAAAGTGTTTATGAGTTGTAGAAGTTCCTTGGTAGAATTTTTGGGGTCACTTATGTAAACTATTATATCGTCAGCAAATACTGAGTGTTTATTTTCTTCTTTTCTGATTTGTTACCCCTTGATCTCCTTTTGTTGTTTTATTGCTTTAGCTAGGACCTCAAGAACTATATTGAACAGTTATGGAGAGGGTGGACAACCTTGACTTGTTTCTGATTTTAGTGGGATATTTAGTGTAAGTTTCTCTCCATTTAGTTTGATATTTGCTTTTGGCTTACTGTATATTGCCTTTTTATGTTTAGGTATGTTCCTTGTATCCCTGCTGTCTCGAAGACCTTTATCATGAAGGTATTGTATTTTGTCAAAAGCTTTTTCAGCATCTAATGAGAT
>NW_026068060.1:1994845-1998968 GCF_014885135.2 Alexandromys fortis | reverse complement strand
ATTTTAGATTCCTCTGTTGAGAGTTTTCTTTTTAAGTCTGTACTCCTTTTTTTTATTGGATTATTTGTTCTTTTGATGACCAATTTCTTGAGTTCTTTGTATACCTTGGAGATTGGACCTCTATCTCCTGTGGGTTTGGTGAAGATCTTTTCCCAATCTGTAGGCTGTTGTTTTATCATGTTGACTGTGTCCTTTGCTTTACAGAAGCTTTTCAGTTTCAGGAGGTCCCATTTAATTATTTGTTTTCTCCCAGTGTCTGCGGTACTGGGGTTATATTTTGGAAGTGGTCTCCTGTGCCAATATGTTCCATTTTCCTTGCCACTTTCTCTTCTATGAGGTTCAGTGTGGATGACTTTATATTGAATTCTTTGATCCATTTGTACTTGAGTATTGTGCATGGTGACAGATATGGTTTTCATTTTCCTACATGTTGATATCCAGTTATGTCAGCACCATTTGTTAAGTATGCTTTCTTTTTTCCATTTAATATTTATTGCTTCTTTATCAAAAATCAGGTTTTCAAAGGAGTGTGGATCAATGTCAAGTTTTTCTTTGATTCAGTTCCATTGTTTTTCCTGTCGGTTTTTATGCCAATACCAGGATGCTTTCAGTACTGTAGCTCTGTAGTAGAGTTTGAAGTCAGAGATTTTGATGCCGCCAGAAGTACTTATATTGTACATGACTGTTTGGGCTATCCAGGGTTTTTTGATTTTTCCTATAAAGTTGAGTGTCATTCTTTTGAGTTCTGTGAAGAGTTTTGCTGGGATTTTGAAGGGCATTGCATTGAATCTGTAGATTGCTTTTCATAAGATTGCCATTTTTACTGTGTTAATTTTACCTATGCAAGAGCATGGGACATCTTTCCACTTTCTGGGGTCTTCTTCTATTTTATTTCAAAGACTTAAAGTTCTTATCATACAAGTATTCCACTTGTTTAGTTAGTTACTCCAAGATATTTTATGCTATTTGTGACTATTGTGAAGGGTGATGCTTCCTTCTCTGATTTCTTTCTCAGCCTATTTTTCATCTGTGTAAAGGAGAGCTACTGATTTTCTTTTTTGGAGTTAATCTTGTATCCTGCTAAATTACTGAAAGTGTTTATGAGTTGTAGAAGTTCCTTGGTAGAATTTTTGGGGTCACTTATGTAAACTATTATATCGTCAGCAAATACTGAGTGTTTATTTTCTTCTTTTCTGATTTGTTACCCCTTGATTTCCTTTTGTTGTTTTATTGCTTTAGCTAGGACCTCAAGAACTATATTGAACAGTTATGGAGAGGGTGGACAACCTTGACTTGTTTCTGATTTTAGTGGGATATTTAGTGTAAGTTTCTCTCCATTTAGTTTGATATTTGCTTTTGGCTTACTGTATATTGCCTTTTTATGTTTAGGTATGTTCCTTGTATCCCTGCTGTCTCGAAGACCTTTATCATGAAGGTATTGTATTTTGTCAAAAGCTTTTTCAGCATCTAATGAGATGATCTCGTGGTTTATTTTTCAGTTTGTTTATATGATAGATTATGTTGACATATTTTCATATGTTGAACCATCACTGCATCTCTTGGATGAAGCTGGCTTGATCATGGTGGATAATGGTTCTGATGTGTTCTTGGATTTGATTTGCCAGTATTTTATTTAGTATTTTTGCATCAAAGTTCATGAGTGAGATTGGTCTGAATTTCTCCTTCTTAATAATGCCTTTATGTGGTTTGGCTATCAGGGTGATTGTAGCCTCATAAAAAGAGTTTGGCAATGCTCATTAAGTTTCAATTTTGTGCAAAGATTTGAGGAGTATTGGCATTTGTTTTTCTTTGAAAATCTTGTAGAATTCTGAGCTGAAACCATTTGGTCCTGGGCTTTTTTTTGTTGGGATACTTTTGATGACTGTTTTTATTTCTTGAGTAGTTTAGGTCTGTTTAATTTGCTTATCTGGTCTTGATTCAATTTTGTTAGTGATATTTATCCAGAAAGTTGTCTATTTCCTTTACATTTCCAATTTTGTGGAGTACAGGTTTTCAAAATATGACCTGATATTTCTCTAGATTTCCTCCTAATCTGTTGTTAGGATTTTCATTTCTGATTTTGTTAATTTGAATATGACCAGTGATTGCTATCTCCTGTCAATTTAGTTTTCATTGTTGGTGATGTTAATTTGTGTGTTTTACTTTTCTTTGGGATTTGCTGCTGTGAGATCATCTAATGTCTGTGTTTTTGTTGATGTAACCAACTTCCTTGGATTGGAGTTTTCCTTCCAATACTTTGTGTAGGTTTGGGGTTGTGCCTAGGGATTAGTTAAATCTGGTTTGTCATTTAATATCTTGTTTTGTTCTTCTATGATACTTGAAAGTTTTTCTGGGTATAGTAATCTAGGCTGGCATCTGTGGTCTCTTAGTGTCTTTATTACACTTGACCAAAACTTTTGGCTTTCACTGTTTCCATTGAGAAGACAATAATTCTGATAGGTCTGCCTTTAAATATTACTTGGCTTTTTTCCTTTGCAGCTCTTAATATTCTTTCTTTATTCTGTATGTTCTGATTATTTTGTGGTGAGTAGACTTTTTTTTTTTTTAACTCAGTCTGTTTGGTATTCTGTAAGCTTCTTGTATCTTTAGAGGTCTATCTTTCTTTAGGTTGGGAAAGTTTTCTTCTTTAATTTTGTTAAATATATTTTCTGTGCTTTTGAGATGAACTTTTTCTCCTTCTTCTATACCTGTTATTTTTAGATTTGGTCTTTTCATGGTGTCCTATATTTCTTGGATATTTTGTGTTAAGCCTTTTTTAGATTTAATGTTTTCTATGACTGATGGGTCTTTTTCCTCTGTTGAATCTTCAGCACTTGAGATTCTCTCTTCTATCTCTTGTATTCTGCTGTTTATGCTTGCATTTGTGGTTCCCGATCATTTTCTCATGATTTCTGTTTCTATAATTCCATTGTCTTGTGTTTTCTTTATGTCTCTATTTCAGTTTTCATGTCTTTAATAGTTTTTTCATATGTTTCATTGTTTTTTTTTTGTTTTGTTTTCCTTAAGGGATTTTTTGATGTCTTCCAATTTTTTGTTTGTCTTTCCCTCCATTTATTTGAGGAAATTTCTTATTTTCTTTTTAAGAGTCTCAAACATTCTCCTGAAGTTATTTTTTAGGTAATTTTCTTTTGCTTCATCTATATTTGGTTGTTCAAGTTTTGCTGTTATAGGGTCTAGACTTTACTGGTGTTGTGTTGCTTTTTGTAATGTTGTATGTGTTCTTACCTTGTCTACTCACCTTTTCCTCTAATAGGTGTAGTTTGGGCTATCTGTGACTCTGGTATTAATCTTTCAGGTTCTAGTGGATCCAAGGCTCAGATGGTTGCTCCTCATAGTTCATTCAGCACTACAGTTCCAATTAACCTGTTTGTCCCTCAATATTCCTGGAGGATACTCAGTGCTCCTTGGGTTTGCTCTCCTCCTGTGGGGTTCACTGTCTCAGACCTCCTCTAGCCCAGTTTGTCAGCTTATATTTGTTTCTTTAAAAATCTTTGGTCTAGATTTGCTCCTGTGGAGGGTTCTGGTTTGCAGTTAGTCCTGCAAAGGTCTTTGACTCTTATCTACTCCCTCAGAGGTCCCAGTCTCATGCCCAGACACACAGAGGTTTCTGGTTCCTGTCTACTCCCTTAGAGGTCCCAGATGATTGCCCATACCTGCAGAGGTTTTGGCTCAGGCCTAATTTCTCAGAGGTCCCAGACACACAGAGGATGTGGCTCAGACCTAAAGTGTGCATTTCTAATAGTATATCTTTATATCCAAACATTACAAATTAAATCTACATGGTTTATAAAATTCCATAATCTAAATATTCACAACCATATTGGAAAATCTTCTTGTGATCAGCTTTCTAAACTAGGTCATTAGAGAGATCTAATGGACTGGGACTGTGTTTCATTGGCAGAAAAATTGCCTCCAGTGGCCAATAAATTGCCTTCAGTGACCAGTACAACCTAACAAACTAGAAGAATTAAATTATCTGAGATGTTGATGAGTTAAATCTAAAATGTAGGCAAACTAATTTCTTGGATACTGACTGGAAATATGAGGCCTTGACTCAAAACAAGTAAGCAGAGGTCTTTATAAGCCAAGGTATAAGGAGAAG
>NW_026068060.1:1987269-1994816 GCF_014885135.2 Alexandromys fortis | reverse complement strand
ATATTTATTATGTCTACTCTTAACTCTGAAGAATATACTACCCATATTTTATGTGTTACAGGTAAATCTTTTACAAAATTTCATTTCATTTTGGAATGGCATGCAATTATACAGTTATTTATTGGGTATAAGCTAAATTTTTGACACAGGAGTATGGTGTAATCATCAAAACATAGTAATTACCACATTTATCTTCTAAAATTTTATCTTTTATATATGATAGTTAAACATTTCAAGTTCTTTATTCTCTTCTAATTTATATGAAATATAAAAGAGATTGTTGTTAAGTATGCTCTTCCTATGAACAGCTATAAAACAGGCACATAGACAATTAAAAAACAAAAAGGAAATGACAGAAATAAACTCATAGCTGCTGACTTTCAACAGGGATTCCAAAAGCACACATGGTAGAAGGGTGATCAGAGAAAGTATTGGGCAAACAACATGTGATTGCAAAAGAATGAAATCATACTTCATCTGTCACTCTTATCTTTCCTTTGGCTCTTTGAGAAAAAAATTCTGTTATACATTGCATTTCTGATACAAATTTTCTTGAAACAACAATTAACTGAGATAGTAACTGTTGTATTTACAAGTTTTACAGAAATACAAGTCACTTAGAACAGCCTATTTTCCAAAACAAGACACAGTCTATGTAAATTTTGATGTACAACATTTATATAAAGATTTACCAATCCAATTTCTTTTCAGATATACTGATATTTAAATTTCATGGCAGTCTCATAATCTGTAAGTTTTATGATTATGAGTTAAAATCCAATATTTGTCTACCCTTTCTTTATCCATCTTCCAAAGTTTGTCATTTTAACAAAATGTTTATAATGATTTCTTACTGTATCACTGTTGTGTATCATTTCCTCTGAGATTGAAGCATTCCATTCTGCAGAGAATATGGGAAGATAAACAACTCAAAATAGCATCAGCAAGTCCTAGGAAAAGACCAGATTCTCTAGGCACATTTCCCCCAAGAGTAGACAAGGCAAGTTTTAAAGACTCTGAGACTAGACAAACTGCCTGGAGGAAGCAGAAACGAGCTGAACTTCCTGGAATTTGAAAATGACACTCTCCATCAATTGAGCTCCCTTCAGGCTGTTCAGTGTGTTACAGGTTCTCAGATTTTGTGAGCCATCATCTATGCTGGGGTAGGCTTTGTGATACTGCTGTTTTTGAGTCATTTCTGCTCCTGTAAGTGATCCTCACCTGTGTTCCTGTAAGTAATCCCAAGAAAACTCATTGATTCACCAAGTTGGCATTTTGTGGTATTAGAACATTGATCTTTCATGGGGTCCCTATCTAGGATGACAAAACATGAGTGTTGTAAGCCAAGTTTGTCCTTCCCTGTCTCCACTTTCTTCACTTTATCATTCAACTTACAAACTTATACTTTGATTATATTTCTGGTTCCTGAAACGTATGTTTGGGCCCATATTTCATACAAAATATTTACAGGCAGGTGCTCTGGCCATACTTAATTTCCTAGGCAGCTGCAGTCCTGCCAAACAAGCTAGCCACCTGACAAAGTCCAGGATGTATTGCTCCTTTTCCTTTGTTATAATGTAGATTGCCTGAGGAGAAGTGTTGTTTTCAAAGCTGAAGCTGGTGACTTAAGTTGTAGGAGTTTCCCTAGCCCCATGTCCCCCGGAAAGAGAATATTAAGGAGTATCCACCTTTGTTTACCTGGGAGATAAAAGGTGTTTTGTATAATAAACGTCGGTAGATCTTCAGGATGGATGAAGCCTGAGATGCCATTCTGAGATGATTGTGTAAAATGTTTCTTATTATTTCTCACGCCTCCATACCGGTCCAGTTAGGGAAAAATAGTTTCTATGTTGGGGCCACAGGCTCTGACATGTATGCAACCTTCACTTCCTTCTTGTTTTAGAAAATTTACACAATCATTCATAGGCATATTTAGCCAATGATGTTTAAGTTTTACTCCAATTGCTCTTACAGGCCATTTATTAACATACTCTGCTTTCATACTGCTAGATGTTGAATTTCTAAAACTAATCTTGTTAATTATAGTCTCAATGCTTATCTTTCAAACACATTAGCTATCATCATTTGTATTATCCTTCAGTAATGGTCATGTCAAAATATTTGACATGATATAATGATCCACTTTGGAAACATGATCAAAAAAAAACAAATAAAAGGGGCAAAACCTACAAAACACCATTTGACCTCATTTGAAAGTTATATTTCAGAATTACATACTTCTTTATGTTTCTTTTAAAACATTCTTTGGTTGAAGATAACTAAATAAGATAATTTATAAAGTCTGTAACTCCTATAATTAATGTATACATTTTAAGATGGTCATTTATAAATGTGTAATATATATAATTATACATATAATTATATCATTACCTATAGCAAATGTGTACAACAAGCACACCAACATATATAACAAAAACAAACTATAAAAATTAAAGTTCCAGACTAAGCTATTATTTTATATCCATGAATTATGAACTTACATTTTTGTAAAAACAATATTACAAAGCTTATCTAACATGATCAAAGAAAAGGATAGATGACATAAAACATAAATAATGTAAAAATATACAGAATGTTTAAAATGTCCCAGAGACTTCAGTAAACCCTAAATAAAATAAACCCATACTTAAGATTAAGACATAAACTCCAAAGAAAAACAAAGATAATTATAATTTGATCTTTTGGCTGAGAACAGGTAAATTTGCCTTGTCCTGATGTACAGTGCCTAACATTTCTCAGTTTAACTTTTACCTTGTCACTATAGAGAGGAATTATTTACCTTCCTGGGGGGGGATTACCCATAGCTAATATTACCACACATGCAAAATTTAGGGAAACAGACTATCTAATCAAAATTTTATTTATTTCATAAATTCTTTCCATTTTATTTGTTTTTCAAATACTAGTTTTATACTTAATTTTCCGTCTTACTGTATTTCCTTAAGTCTTCAGTATTCCACCATCCAAGGGGCATATATTTTCTTCTGAAATCTGGAATACCCAAACTGAATAATTACATTATCCATAAAAACCTAACTGTCCTTTCTAAAGTAACTTTTAAATGAATAACTGAATGCTATTGAGATAAAAATGTCCAAACTTGAACTTCATTCCTGAATTTCTTCAGTAGGCACAGCTGGTCAAGTTGTGCTGTGCATTTCCCTGCCTTGGTAAATTCCATCCATCTTTTCTCTCTTTTTCCATGCTTTGGGTGATCCTCAATCATAACAGCTTTCAACCATGTTCATTTTCTTTTATTTGTTATTTATCACTGAAAGGGAGAGACAGACTGACAGAGACAGAGAGAGAGGAGAATGAAAGAAAGCCTAGCTGGATTCATGTTTTAACTACACATTTCCATAAAGCTCCAAAGGAAAGAAAAAAAAAGGATGAAATAGAAAAGGGGTAGAAGTAAGCATAAGAGAACACATTGCTGAAATGCAGCATTAAGTCACATGCAAATTACTGCTTACTGTATTCAAATGCAATTAATATTAGACTTCAATTAATCTTTTAGATAAAAAATAAATAATTATTTTTTTATGTTTATACTGTTAAGTATTTATTAACTTCCTTGCATTTTTGGTTTTGCAACAGAATCCAGAGGTAATTATAGAAGCAGTAGTTTGCAAAATGTAAGCCACAACATATGGTCACTGAGAATTGCCTGCCTAGAAGGGAATCAAGAAAGCCCTAGACTACAAAGCTACAAGCACAGCTAACAACCGGATTTAGAGTAAAATCCCATTACCTTTTGATCCATATAAGTGCCTCAGAGAACTATCTTTTCTGCATTAATGGTTTGGGCTTCTTGATTTGTACCCAGGACAAAGACTAGCTAGTCTGGTATAGCAACTATTTTAGTAAAAAGTAATCATTGAGGGCTAAATCACCACCAACTCTGATGCTTACTACATTGTACTTACTGAAAAATAGCACTGCACTGTCATCTTTCTTAAGATCATAATAACAGTACAGACATCTTTCTTAAAATTTTCTATCTTTACCTCAGCCCCAGCATAAGGATTTGTTGTGTTATGTATATTGCGTTGAGTGGTATGCAATGCCAAAGAGTAAAAGCAAGGTCACTGATTCTAGAGTAAATGTGGGGCACTAACACTCAGGTGAAATCACAGCGTGACCAAAGAAATCTTGACAGTTTCATGATGAGATCACGAGAGAAGTACTGATCAGTACATGGTTGATAATATCTATAGACTATGCTCAATGAAAATAAATGGTTGTCACCTTTGCTTTTAGGATCAGTAGTTGAAAATCCCTTGAGAATTATGTTTGCTGACTCGGAGTTAGGGGTTTGTGACCAAGAAAAAATTTTTCATGACAATTAAGTAATTAAGCTGTCACTGTTTTCCTTGGTTGACCACACTGTCCTCACCAGCTCATATGCTCATCTGATGCAGAAAGGAGACATCATGATGTTAAACTGCTTTATTGTCTCTCTGTCATGATGTCTCAATGTGTCCCATAAAATGCATACCTTGAACTTCTTTACTCTCTTAGAATTTTCTTTGTCAGGTTCTCATGGTCTAGCTGGTAAATATAGCTTTGGGAACCATTACTGTTCATGCAATTTTGCTTCCTATCATTGAGATCAATTCAACAAATGAATACTCTTTACTCATACTATCTACATTCAATTCAAGAATCCCTTATACGTAATTTTCTTCTGTGAGGTAGATATTTATGCCTCTTTAATTATGATATTTTAGTTGATTAGAAACTTATTCAAAATATTCTACACTTTTTCATTTATCAGTTTATAACATGCAAGAAAATATGAACTAAGCACCAGATTGATGAACATTTAAATCTTTGAGCCGGATTATCTGAACTCTAAAAATCCAATTTTACTCCATTGTCAGAATAAGGTGATTAGAGTTAATATACTTCTTTCAAGATTATAGAAAACTGAAAATGTAACATCCATTATGACTAAATAGAAATTTCAAAAGCTAGAAGATGGCACATTAAAACTTTATTTCCATTCTTCTTTTCTATTTACATCTATCACTATATGAAACAAGTTACACATAACCACCAAAACAGCATTAACACAAAGGAAGGAGAAATTGCCTGTTTTTTGGAGTGGCTTCCTTGACAGTGTATTCATTTGTTGCTATGATTAATACACTGAGAAAAACCAATATAGAGGAACTGAAACGAAGCCACAGATTATTACCAATGGAATTACCTAGCTTCCTTTTAATTACCCCAACTTTGCCACATGTTTCCACGATTTAGTCTTCTTTGTAGTCCCTTCTATCCTGGGATTTCTACTCACTGAATGTGCAAGCATCTCCATCAGTGGTCTCTTTTGATCTCTCAAAATGCCAAAATTCCACTGTTATCAACACCCCATAAGTTTGCTGTATTCACTGCAATGGAGGTTTGTCATTCACAAATTGTGTCCTGTCCTTTCTACATAAACTTCAACCTTGTTACCTGGTGCCAAGCTCTGGCTGCTCCCTATGACCACTCCATACTTCCAATACCTATAGTGGTATATCACTGGGATTTTGATAAATACATTTCTCTGAAAGATCAGAAGCAAAACAAAAGTCATTAGAGGTCATGTAATGGTGACTCACACTTTAATCCCAAAATTTGGGAGATGGTGCAGATGGATCTCTGAGTGTTCAAAGCTACCGTGAGCTACACAAGATTAATGCAGAAACAAATCCGGGTAGTGGTGTCCTATACCTTTAATCCCGGGATGAGGGAGTCACAGATTTAATCCCAGAAGTAGCAGGAATATAAAATGAGAGGAGCGTGAGGCTTAGTCTGCTTTAGTTTGTGGTCATGCAGCCTTGGTAGATGTAAGACTTCTCTAGTGCCTTGGCTCCTTTTGTTTCTGGTTTTGGGGTTTAACCCCAATTACTGTCTCTAGGTTTTGCTACATAAACCAATACAATGTGGGACACTTTTAAGACATTACAAAGTTTCTCTATCATTCAGTCCAAGATAGGTTGGTCTTTCTGAGGACTTCAGCTTCTAATTTGACTCCCCCCTCAAACAAAACAAAACAAAACACTTCCCAGAATATTTTGAGACAGTATTGTTGGAATCTTCTTTACCATAGCTGATTATTAAGCCCAAGGTAACTAGATTTAATTGCTCTAAGAAAGAAAAGGTTTCATTTCAGTAGCACTTATTTCTCCAAATAAATAAATAAATAAATATTTTTTTAAGTTGTTTCTTTAACCTCAGGTGACCAGAAACCACAGATTCTTACTGCAAAGTACCACACAAACACCTTGAGAAACTTGGAAGTACTCTTAAGTTCCATTTGAAACTTCACCAGACAGGGTTCCAGTCTCTGCATTTCTTTCAGTATTTTCTTCTAAGTTCCCATAACAGCTCATTAAGCTCAAAAAGTGATATATTTTACAGTTAAAATCTTTCACTATTTTCCACAAAAGAATCCAAGCCATAAAAGTCACATGGTTAAATACAGTAGAATAGCATCCACTCTGCGATATGTTCCTGGATTACTTTAGTTTTTGTTGCTATGATAAAACATCAAGAGTAAATCCAATAAAAAGAAAACTTTTTATTTCATCTTGAACTTTTGGGTAATGGTCTTTGACAAAGGTAAGTCAGGGCATGAAATGAAGCAGTAACCCGAGGTAGCAATGAAACAAGACTATGGAAGAATGGCTTACTGGCTTCCATTTTCTAACTTACTCGGGTGCTTTTCTTATACAGTGAAGAGCCACATGCCCAGAAATGGCACATTTATCAGTGGTCTGGGCACTCCTATATGAAATGTCAATTTAAAACATAACTCACAGACATGTTCACAGGCTAATCTGGGTTTAGGAAATTCTTGAATTGATGTTCCATCTTCACATTTGACTCTAGTGTGTGTCCAGTTGGTTAAACAAATAAGTCAGTCAACAAAGAGTATAAAGATTAATGAAGATTATTAAGGACATCCTGTCTCTTTTTTTTGCTCTCTTTTACCTGCATCTCCATCTCTCTTCTCTTTCCTCTTCCCCTGGAACTTGTTTTCTTCACTTCATTCTATATCACTCAATATGTTTTTTTCCCCCAAAACACTTCAAGATTGTATTCTATTTCATAATAAAAATACATACAACAAAAGAAATTAGAAGAATTATAAAAGTGGCAGCTGAGTTAAACATGGGTATTGATCATGAAATGGTTTGGGTACTGCAGCCATATATGACTCCTATAATTACAACTGAAAATAACTTGCTATTAAAACAACTGCAAATTTTATTTAGAAATAAGTAATATATGTTTCTATCTGTTAGCTTTACATAAGACTCATAAACTTAAAATGACAAAGAGATTGTGTGTTTTAACAAGTTATTTTTTATTAAATAATATTGAGTTTTTAGTCCTTAATAAGTCATGGACTATAGCTTCTATTCTAATGCCTATCCAGGAAGAGAGGGAGAGATTTATAATATATACATGCTGTAGTCTTACTAATATTAAAATAATTCTTATCAGACCAATTTAAAGAATTGTCTTTTTTT
>NW_026068060.1:1982034-1985930 GCF_014885135.2 Alexandromys fortis | reverse complement strand
TCTCTGTCCCCCCCTTCACTCTTCCTCCTCCATAACCCCCAGAATACGCCCAGAATTCGCCGCCCCAATTCCTTCAAACTGAAGTGTCTAATTTGCTTTTTATCAAAAGCAAGATGTGGGAATGTTATTCTTTCGGTCCCTGCCCTAGCCACGCCCACTCCCATAACCTCTGACCTGCCCGTTGCCATTTTGGGACCCTTCCTCTTTCTGCTTCCTTGGCGTGTGCACACGTTTTCTCTGTCTCTCTCTTCTTTTATCTCTCCTCTCTCCTTTTATCTCTTTTCTCTGTCTTTCTTTCTCCCTCTTCCTTAATAAATACTTATGGCTAAAAAAAAATAGTATAAGGACAAAGAAAAATCTATAATTCTTATTGATGATATACGTTTGATATTTTATATATGAATATTTTTATTTCTGTAAGTATAACATGACTAAATAAAACAACAAAATATAATTTTATAACACAGAATGATCAAAGAAAATAAAATCTGTTTAATCACATACCTGTGGAGTATATACTTAACAAATTGTGTAAAAAAAGGTTTATTTCCTACAATTATCCAAGTAAGTCTAAAAGAATAAAGATTTTGGCATTCATTTATAATCTATCACAATGAAAATAGAGGACAAAAGATGTTTGCACATTTACACATCATGTCTATTCCTGCTGTAGTCTGGGGAATGAAATAGGATAGAAAATGTCAGGAGATGAAAGCAAGTGTAGAAAATAGTGAGATGATGGTTAAAGATAACATATCTTTTTTGAGAAAGCGTTTCTTTGCAGCTGTGGACCCTGTCCTGGAATGAGCTCTTGTTGACTTGGCTGACCTTTAACTCTCAGACATTCACCTGCCTCTGCTTCCCTAGTGCTGGGATTAAAGGTGTGTGAAAACAGCCACCCGGTGGACAAAGAGAACTTATCTTAGTGATAAAAGGAGTAAAAGAGTCCCAGCTTATACAATGAGTCCCATAGTTAATAGTTAACACTGTTATTTATATCATATTTTTTTAAGCAAAGAGACAGAATATACATACTCTGCATACAAAATGGTAACTATGGGTGTTTAATTAATGTTTAATTAATTTGACAGATAATTGCTAATCAGTTACTAGTAAGTCACTGGTGTAGGAGGTTCTTCTGTCTATGTGTTACTTGGTTGGTTAATAAAGGAACTGCTTTGGGCCTGTAGCAGAGTTACAGGGGAACAGGCTAGGTGGGGAAAACTAAACGGATTTCTGGGAGAAAGATATCATGGAACCACCAGAATCAGGCAGGCTGAATCTTACAGACATGTCTGTAAGCCACTGCCACATGGTGATACGTAAATTAGTAGGGCCACTGCCACGTGGTGATACGCAAATTAGTAGGAATGGGTTAAATTAATGTAAAAGTTAGCCAATAGGATGCTAGAGCTAATGGGCCAAGCAGTGATTTAATGAATACAGTCTCTGTGTGGTTATTTCAGGGCTAAGCTAGCAGGGTGGCTGGGAATTGGGCAGCAGGACAAACAAGTGAACCTTCCTCCTACAAGTCACAGTATAACATCCTTTTAATTCAAAGTTTGCCTTCAGATTCTTTAAAGTGCTATATATACTGAGTAGAAGCTAACAAATGAAGATTAAATAATTTTGTCATTCTTAATAAATCATATTTTATTTTAAACTCATATTTTTCTGTCTTTAAATTGCATTATTGTCTTAGAAAATATAAACATTACAAAGTCATACAGGATGTAACATTTATTAATTCTATACATATCAGATGAAGATATTAAGTATTTTTCACGATAGAAAATCTCACAAAAGTAAATTAAGAAATGAAGGGTTTAATTTTGTTCATAGTTAGATGGTTTTGTCTATCATGATGTAGAAGTCATGACAGGTGTTCTGGCTGGATTAGAAGGAATATGTGTCAACTAACAGTTACAAGACTCTGACAAGGGTATGGGGAGCTTGCATGACAGTCAGAGCCAGCCCACAATTCTTCAGCACCAACCCTTCTGTCATATATCTACCAGGTGGATTCTATCCCTCAAAGATTCTACAGTGTCTAAAAAGAGTTTCATTACCTAAGACCAAGTGTTCTAATACTAGAGCCTGTTTAAGACCTTTGACATTTAAATAAATTCATAAGCCTATTTACATAACATTTTGTTGTCAAATATGCCTATAATAATAGTTCATTCAAATACCATGGAATATATATATATATGTATATATATATATATATGTATAATATTATTTAGATTTAATCAGTAGGGATTTCTGCTCCTTATGGCAGGGTATATCATCTTTATGACCTTATTCCTCAATAAAATAAGTCAGAAAAAAGCACAAATGCCACATGATTTCTTTCATACAAATATGTCAAACATAAGTAAATTTCATATAGAAGACAGTAGAATGTTGTATGACAGAAGACAGAGGCTAGAGAAGTGGAGGAAAGCCCTGACACTGGTAAGATTACAAAAAAAATTTAATAATGGAATGAACAATTGCAAAAATCCTGTATATAGTTGTCACCATGAAGAATATCTAATAATACTGTTGTTTACTTGAAATTTGATAGTAGAGATTTTCAGCCTTCATGTTCATGCGTAGTATTAATTATGAGATAGAAATGTTAATTCGCTGAGGATAGTAATCATTACACATACTCAAATATACCCATTATATATCACATATAAAAATAACTTTTCAATTATTCATGAATATAAATAGAAAAATAATTGTAATAATAACAACAACTAAGGAGTATAAAAATTATTTTAATAAAATACTTGAAAAAAGTGAAATTTTTTAGCAATCATACAGAGGAGGTAAAACATAGCAGAGCCGTTTTCATACATTATACAGAATTTGTCATTACCAAGCCAGAATTAACACTTGTAGCATAACTTGGTTACTATCTAATCTCTTTTTCCAAACAAGTACATAATTATAATCTAATCACAGAGTCTATATTTATTGTTTAAAATTGGCTTCCACCTTTTTAATTTGAACAATGATAAGAAATTTCAACAGACAAAAAGACAAAAAGTTACATAAGTCTCCAGCGTCTATTGTTTCAAAGATATCATGTAAAATCTACAAATTCATGAACTGAGGAACTAAGAATGTTAGAATATGATAAATCAGTTTTAAAATGGATATGTAATTGGGAGAGTCTAAAGGGGAAACCCCAAAATGTAACTGTTTTGAAGTAAAAAAATATAAATAAAATGATAGAAGAGAAGCAGGTTTAAGTAGTATATTTAACAAATCAACTGCAGAGTTTTCTTTAAAATTTAATAATCTATGTAAGCTTCTAAATACATTAGAGAGGGCACAGTTTATGGCACTACTGCCTTCCAGACAGACACAAGTTAAACTAAAAAATGAACACAAATGTGTACACTTAAAATATGATTGGGAGGCAAAATTTTTGCTTCCCATTATTGTTTATTTGTTCTAGAATGGATGTATAAAATAAAACAAAGTCTTTAAAGATGACAATGGGCATTGAAGATGCTCCTTGTGGAATTTGTTAGTCATTTAATCTGTCTCTTTAAAGACTTTGCTTTTTTTTTTTTTGATTAGGACTGCTTCTTAAATTCTAAGCACATCTCAAAAACCTAAGCTCCAGCATTACTAGTGTATATACCGTCCTGCCTACTTGCTTCACAAAGTCCAACATGTTGAAAGTCTGTTCACCACCTCTGCAAGCTGTGCACATTGCTCCAGTTCCCAGTAGGGGTCTATATCGTGGCATTAAGCAGCTTGTAACACTCTGCTTACAAACCCCATTTAAATGTTCAGCCTTCTAAAAGAGCTAGAGGTGCTCTGGCCCAGAAATCCAGCATTTCAAAATTTCACGGCTTTTTTTTTTTTTTTTTTTTTTTTTTTTTTTTTTTTTT
>NW_026068060.1:1980923-1982020 GCF_014885135.2 Alexandromys fortis | reverse complement strand
CAAAAAAAACTGTGTTAAACTCTGTATTTTTGTGCCTAGAATTCCTTTTCAACCCCTCTCAGATGTTAAGTGGATTTCAGTCAATCACGTTGGTGCCAAGTTGTTGTAAGGAAGGGCCTCTTTCTTGTTCATTGCCTGCTGCCCATGCACCTGAAATAATCACACAGAAACTGTATTATTTAAATCACTGTTTGGTCCATTAGCTCTAGCTTCTTAGTGGCTAACTATTACATATTAATTTAACCCATTTCTATTAAATTGTGTATTGCCAAGTAGCTATGGTTTACCAGGCAAAGTTCCATTGTCTATCTCTGGTGGTGCTTCATGGCTTCTCCTGACTTTGCCTTCTTCCTTCCAGCAGTCAGTTTAGTTTTCCCTGCCTTCCTAAGTTCTGCCCTATCAACAGGCTGAGACAGTTTTGTTATTCACCAATAGTATTCACAGCATACAAAATGGAATCCTATATCACTGTTCCACCTTGTCTGAAGGTCAGAGAGTTTGAGCTATTTTTGGTCTTTCAAAGTTGCTGATAACAAGTGTGGTTACAAAACAAGATGTCCTGACATAGTGTGTGATTACTTTGTGTTTTGTACTTGATCATGGACCATAGAGGTGTATCTGTTTTATCTTCATCAAATGTCAGAGAATTTGAGGCTACTGTCAGTCCTTCTTTTAAAATAGGAGGTGGGACATTTGGAGTGGCTGCCTAGAGAATACTTGGTTTAGACAGTATTATTACTGCCCCAAATATCAAATACCTTACTCAGGAAATAATGGCTTGATGTTTCAAGTATTGAAGCAAGTCACTCTTCTAGTTGTACTTTGTGTCATGTTAAAGTAGTCTTTTGCCTTCTTTCCCCTTTTATATTGGAATATAAAATCATATGGAAGTCAGGCATGGGCAAATTAAGGATTCAGTATTCCCTGAATACCTCCCTGTTGTTATTCTGTGTTTCTTTCTCCAATTTCTCTGATATCTTTGTTCCATTATTTAATAATTCTAATCTTCATTCTCCTTCCCTAAAATGTACATGTTCAATCTCCTGGTCCTTTTTTTTTTTTTTTTTTTTTTTTTTTTTTTTTTTTTTTTTTTTTTT
>NW_026068060.1:1961669-1980678 GCF_014885135.2 Alexandromys fortis | reverse complement strand
TGTCACTTTTTTTTTTTTTTTTTTTTTTTTTTGGTTTTTCAAGACAGGGTTTCTCTGTGGCTTTGGAACCTGTCTTGGAACTAGCTCTGTAGACCAGGCTGGTCTCGAACTCACAGAGATCCGCCTGCCTCTGCCTCCCGAGTGCTGGGATTAAAGGCGTGCGCCACCATTGCCCGGCTTCCATTATTTTTTAAAATAACATTTTCTCATTTTTTTACAGACCAACCAGTTTCTTCTCCCTCTTCTCCTCCTATCTCTTCCCCTTTCCCATCTATCCCCTCCTTATATACTCCTCCTCCATCTCCATTCAGAAAGTGACAGGCCTCTCATGGGCTTAAACAAAGCACGACACATCAAGTTGAGGAAGAACCAAGCTCTCCGTCTTACATACAGATGGCATGAGATAATCCAGCATGAGAAATGAGATATCAAAATTCAGCTAAACACCTGGGAGGGGTCCTTCTCTCAATGTTAAAAACCTTTCTAAGAGACCAAGCTATACATTGTCACACACATGCAAAGGGACTAGGTTGGTTCCATGCAGTTTCCTCCACTGCTGGTCCAGCATCCATGAGCTCCTGCAAGCTTAGGTCAGCTGTCTCTGTGTGGTCTCCCATCAGGACTCCCCTGGCTGTCACAAATACACTCTCAAGATTGTAAGTATTCATATGACTGCATTGTTGGAAACACAGAAATTGTCAAGTAACCTGAGCTTGAGCAGCTTATTGTGTATTCACAGAGGCATTCAATAAAGACAGCAGAACTATAAATTTACAAAATATTTAATAGTTTCAGATAATATACACCATCATAGAAACTATAAACAGAGATCAATGAGTCTCTATTGAGAAGCCCTCAGAAAGACACAGACAAGGTTTATTGATGTCAAATTTCAGATGCTAGTGACAAATTTAAGCTGTTTATTTTCCTGGTAATTAAAAATATTTTTAGGTCTCTAGAAGTGTGGAATGATAAATGTTTAAAGAAATTTTACTTCTAGATTTAGCAATACCTTACCACAAAGGTAAGGATAAGGGTGGTTTGATTTGCTTTTTATTCAATCTTATGTGCTATGATAAGGTTTAGAATTCACAGGCGCAACTGATACTATATTGCAATCTCTCTCCACTCTGTGCTTCTTCCTAGAGCTGTTTCTTTTGTGACACAGTTGTGTCACTGTTTACTGGTATTTTCACTTGATCATGCTTCTGGCACCTGTCTCAGCTAGTGTTTTTAATTTAAAGAGTCTAGTTTGCATGATCAGTAGGAAATGTAAAATTAATCAGTGGGTTTATTATTTTTCTTCTATAGCAAATGCTTTGTTAGTAGATTTAGGAGATTCATCTCATTTCCTGTAGGTTTTCTTGGCTAGTTCTTCATTTTACACATTTTTAGTTCATATTTGCTTTTACTTGAAATTAATGTGAAATTTAAAAAGTACATATTAACAGTGCTAAGAATACTATAATAGAATGATATGATACTAATATGATTTTATTTTCCTCAGATAGTACTAAAAAAATTATTTGAATACATTATTTCTTTTCCCAAATCCTCTTCTAACCTGCCTATTGAATCATGCTCTGTCAACAAATTACACTGACTTAATCATCAAAGATATACAAGTTTTTAAATAAGACTGCTTCTTGACACCTTCACTACTCCCATGATCATTCAAAAGATCTATCACTAGAGCTCTTATGAGACTTTTACATGGTTAACTTTACTGACTTTCATATTTCCTGTCTTGTCCTTTTACAGTCTACCCTCCATTGACAAATGTGTGTGTGTTTGGTTAAAATGATAAGACAAAAAAATTGTTCCATTGTGTAGAATCAACTATTTATCTTCCCTCACATCCTTCAGTGCATTATCCTGAATGAACTACCTGCCTTTCTTCACATTCCTCCTCAGATACATTAGCCCACTTTTACTCCATGTCCCAGCTAAACTAAGTCATTGAACAGATTATCTTGTGCTGGGTGGTGGTGGCACACGCCTTTAATGCCAGCACTTGGGAGGCAGAGGCAGGCAGATCTCTGTGAGTTCGAGGCCAGCCTGGTCTACAAGAGCTAGTTCCAGCACAGGAGCCAAAAAAAGCTACGGAGAAACCCTGTCTCAAAAAATACACACACACACACACACACACACACACACACACACACACACAAAGAAAGAAATGAAAAAGAAAAAGAAATGAGCCACCACTGCCCAGTGATGTTTTGGATTCTAAGTTCACCAAGTATGTCCCATGGTATACATGAAGGAAAGTATTCTTATACCTAACATAAAAAAATAAAATTTTAAAATAACTATTGTAATCCTTGGTGTTAAAATTTGTTTTGTTGAGTGTCTTACTATTCTGTGCTTTCAACAATTAAATATAGACATCATTAAAATTAAGTCATTTTCCTATTATACCTGATCCTCAACACCAGATTTAAAATCCGATCTTTATTAGGCATTCAATGGGTATTCACAAATGAATAAGAAATAAAATTTGCTAAGATTTTGTTCAGAATTTAAAAACACAGAGTATTTTTGGTAGTTTGATTAAGAATGGTTCTGCTAGGTTCATTTATTTGAATATTTGGTTACTAGTTAGTGGAACTTTTAAGATTCAGGCATTTTGCTGACCCTTGTCACCTGGCAGAATGCACCCAGGAAGTACCCTGCCTAGCCTAGGGTCCTATAGTTGCTACATCACTACATAGTCTGTAGGCAGGAACAAATGGCCCTTTAAAGAAACAAACTCTGCCCATTCCTGCTATCTTCCAGCTGTTTCTAAGAGGCAAGCAAGTCTCTGCCTCTCCTTGTTCTCCCCTCCCTGCTTTACTTCTCTATTAATAAACTTTGCTCACGCTTTGACTGCATAGCATGTTTGTTTCCCTTCAACCATGAGACCTCTAGCTCTCATCCACCAAGATCTCACTTGTGCTGAATCACTGTTTTTGATGCATAAAAGGCGTGGCCTTGTTGAAGGAGGTGTATTACTAGGTGATGGGATTTGAGGTTTGAAAATCCCACACCAGACTCAGTCTCTCTCTCTGTGACTGAAAGTTGTTGAACCTTTTGCATTCTCAACTACTGCTTCAGCACTATGTAAGCCTGCCCGCTATCATGCTCCCCTCCCTGTAATGATAATGGATTAACGTGAAAGTATAAACAAACCTTTAATTAAATGTGTCTTTTTATAACTTTCTTTGGTCATTGTACTGTTCACAGCAATAGAACACTAAAAAATACTTCTAGTTTAACCTAGTGAATCAGTGCCATTAATTTTCCTTAACTGGCACCTTGTCAAGACTATAAATTTTGATAGGGAAAGGTTGCCCTTTGACCTGACTGACAGTCCAATGAGGAAGATTATGACAATACAGAGGGAGAAGGGTTTAGATACTCAAAAAGACTAAATCTAAAATAGAGACCTTATAAATTATGTAACAGATTTTGAAACAAATATTAAATTATTGCTAGAAAATTTAGTTTTTCAAATAAAAAACTTCACTTTACACTAATCAATTTTATATAAAAAGCTGATTTTTAGACTTTTGTGGATGAAATTTAAGATGGTCATATAAATGTTCCGTAAAAGTATTCTGAGAAAAACACATTTAACACCCCAGTCCACAGTTTATATTATATATACATTCCTATGCCATTGTCATTTTTGTCAGATGATTTACATGCTTTAAATGCTCATTTAAATCAATTGTAACATATTGAATACATTAAGATAACTTGTAGTTTTAATATAAGAAATAGTAAACTTATATGTATTAGTTTGCATATGATTATTTAACCTTAATTTTAATTAATGTCTTTTGTGATAAAATTTGTCTTAATAAATACCTTATTTTTGATTAGTCAAAAAATTCACAATGTACAGAACAACAATTCAAGATGGCCATTTTTCAATCATGTCTGATTTGGACCAGAGGTTCTTATATTAGAGCTGAAAGTTAACATTCTTCCTTTCAGTTTGGTGAAACTCGGTGGCAGACCTATGTATCTTGAACCTTAACCTATGAGTATATTTTAAAGGGCACCACATATGTTTGGCCATTTTTCTCTTGGAAAGGTACATTAAAAACCTTGTATAACTTATCACAAATGTGGTGGGGTTAGAGTTGTCTACCATGTCTCACACATATATAAACACATTCATTTCTTTGATTCCACTGTTTGTCACTATACTGGGATTGAGTAGATATATCACTAAGGTTCTTCTAAGAAAATTAATAAAAAGAATCTTAAATGACTATGAACCATATTACCCTAAAGGTCAGGAAACTAAAAAAAAAATGATTTTCTCAACTAATATTTAGTGAATCATAAGGTTATATTTGGTAGGATTAAATGGCCAGTGACAATGTAGCTTTCTTTATACTCTGTAAGTGTTTACATGATATACTGAAGTAGGAGATACTAATCTGCTTACACCAAAATCATGGATAGGTTTAATGTCATTTTATCTAGGTAGGTGCTTTTATTTAAATTTCTATGTGTTAGTTAACATGTCAGAAACTATGATAAACAAGCATTTACATTAAGAAATACAAAAATTATAGTAAATAATCTTTGTTGCTTTTCTGAATATTTTAGAATCTTTCCATATCTTCTAAATATGTAATATCTGTTGAAAACTATAATTAATAGTTCTCAGAAATTGTGGACTATGGTTATTTCTTTCAATATAATGGTTTCTTTTTCTATAAATATGATGTGCATAGTAAAATGGAATATAATTCAGTGATTTTCAAATGTTAAAGAAATCAATCCTTCAGGAAAAAGAAACTCAGGAAGCCTCAGGGTATGGCTGAATATGGATATTGTTATGGATATCATTGTCTAAGAGAAAAGCAGTGAGCTAAGTCTCAACCAACAGATTAAAACCAAAGGACTTTTTTTTAAGGCAGGAATATAGTTTTTGCATTTTTCTCTTAGGGAAATAATGTCCTCAAGAAAAATTTTAAAATAAACTGATTTTTTAAGACATTGCAGAAAAGGTCTTAATGGTTAAGAGCATTGCTCATCTATAGGATCTGGGTTCAATTCCAAACAAATACATACTGTGTCTAAACCATTTATAATTCCATTTTCATGGACTTTAATGTTGTTTTCTGACCTCCACTGGCACCAAAAACACATGTGGTATACAGACAGACTTGTCAAAAAACACTCTTATGAAAAAAAATAAATGAATAAAAAACAATCAAAAAAGAACCTTCAAAAAAATAGAAAATTTGGATTTTCTAAATTAAGTTAATAGTAATTATAACTATTTAATAATACGTAAATAAAGTGCAATGAAGAAAAATATATAAACTCTAATTCACCATATTAAGTCATATCAAATACTTCTGAAAGAATAGAGGTGATTTTGAAACAGGAAAAGAAAAACCTAAAGATCTAAGTCAGGTGTGAAAATCCCAATGCAAAAATCTCAAAAGACACACATACGGCAACATGAATTGTCAAAAAATTTTCAATCTCACAGAAATGGCGTTAGTTATTGGATCCCAATTGTTTTTCATTTGTATTATCAATTAAACACCCATAGATTATATGTCAATAGAGTTGTAGTCGTTAAAGAATTATTTCATAACACCTGTTCATGAAGAATATTTTTTTCAGTTGAGAGTAATTTTCTTATATTTTTAGAATTTACAGCAAAACATTATATGGTCAGAATGTTCAAAGCGATTTTACTTATTCACTAAGATAATAAAAACTATGTTAACACTAGTTATACTAAAGTGACTAATTAGTCAAGGATGATTTAATAAATTTGCATTAGGATAAACTCTAAGGACTTTGACTAAATCTAGTTAACATCAAAACACACAAATATTTTTAAGAACAATGAAGATATTTCTATCATTATCATTCAAACATTTCTGTGATGACATGTTTCACTACAAAACTGTAAAGTTGTCCAATTAGGAATGCAACCAATCCCAGCTATGCATGGGAGAAAGTCTAGAAAATCCTTCTCTATTTTTGCATTTTGGATATTCTTTCTGAAGCACTGTTTTTTTTTTATAAGAAAATTAAGGGTGGTTATCTGCCTCTACACATCTGATAAGGTGAATGAAGGTGTGTGAAACTCCAGTATTCAGTGAAGTAATTCATAACGTGAACAGGAAGAGAAAATAGAAAAAGAAACATCCAGAAAATCAACAAAGTATGAATATTGTACTTATAATTGTTTGCCATGTAAGTTAGAGTAAAAACAAATTTTCTTTTATATATTAAGCATTATATATTGTCATAATGAAAATAAAAATTAGAGAATAGTGTTAAATTTTTCCAAAATAGCTGCACTCTGAAGTGAAAATTATAATTTGCATGTACTCTAATAATTTAAAGATGTGTATTTATTTTGTAGCAATTAATATAAGTTTAAAAATGTGAAACCATTATTTCCATATTTATGAAATTAGTATGATGAAATTAAAGTCATATTATTCAATGGTTTATGAAAGCATTTTCCAACCTTTTACAATAGTTTTATAATTTAATAGAAAGAAAATTTTAAATTATACTTCCCAACATGAAAAGAAACAATAAAGAACTTAGATTCATGACTATTAACACAGAGAAACACATAGGCTTTCCCCACAGGTGTATATTCACATTACATAAAACATAAATCTGCAGACATGGAAATGTGTCTCCCCAAAATGAATTCTTTTTTTAATATAAAATTTAGACTAGAATATTCATTGAATTTAAAAAATAATAAAATGCAATTTAAACAGGCAGAGAATAAAATAAAGATACTTGGTACATAGTTTTAATGTTTGAGTCTAACTACCTGAGAACTGTTCACCATGAAAATGGATGACTGAGTAGTCCCTATTGGTGTTGAAGGAATGGAAAGTTCTGGAAGAGTCTTTTATCTTAGGTTCATGTTGAAAGGTTGAAGAGTCTGAAGACTGATGTTAGTGAAACATGCCTGAGAAAATAGCACCAGCATGCAGTGAAGGCAGTCACGTAAATGGCACTGCTTTTGCCCTAGCTCTCTGGTCAGGGCCTCCAGGAGGAAGAACCACTGCTCTGAATCTGTCCTCAGTCAACCTTTCCTGCAAATGTTCTTGTATTCCTGTCAGAGAGTATGAGTCTTGATTGCAGACTTACTGAATGAAGGCTGCTGTCACAGATGCAAGGAAGTAGTTAGTACAGTATCTAAACAATATTTTTCAGCCTTATTTTAATCAAACATTAAACAAATCTGAGTGGTTTACACATTTTTGATAAGTTAATAAGACATTCATAAAATAAAAATAGACAAATGGAAAAGCAATTATTATAAGCAGGGACACATGGGGGTTAGAAAAATAATAACCAATGTGCCTCAAAAGAGAGCATAGCAAAAACAGAAATACTCTGATGTAGACATCAGTGACACAGCAGCATAATGATGTCCACTTCTAATAGCAGCGCTGGGCTGACACAAGAAGTTTCCCAGGAATTCGAGCACTGTTTGAGCCCTACAGTGAGACCCAGTCAGAAAATGGAGACTAAAACAGAAGAGATCTTGCCACATGTTCATAGGTGTTATTTGGAAATAATTTAAAATTAAGATATCTATTTGTGTTCAATACACATACACCCAAACCACACATACACACACATGCATATACATACATACACACACATGCATGCATGCACACACACACACACACACACATACACACACACATGCATACACGCCAAGCAAACAAAGAGAAGAAATAAGGCTGTTTTATAGAGCCACTATGATTGCTCAGTGGCTGTGAGAAGATAGAATATGCTCCTGTGAGTTCTTTTCTGACTTTGCCACATGTGCAGGGGCACATATGTAAATCCTCACTGTGTAAAATGTGTAATAGGTTTAAATTATATGTGAATAAAAGACAAAAGAGTAAATAAGAGGATACATATTTAAAGTCAGATAATATAGAAAAATGTGAAACTAAGAAAACGCAGCAAACTGCAACAATCAGACAAAGCAGTATATCTACTATGTCAGTCATCACTTTAAAGATAATTGTCTAAATTTATTATTGAAAACACATTTTTCAGAATGTCTAAAATAAGAGGTCTGTGATGCAAATAAAACAATAAGGGAAGATTTGCTATTCTAACATATGAATTTGTTAGATCAAGTGGGAACTACCAGAAAGATAAATGACCTGAAGATCTATGGCAATCAATTTAATTCAAACAGCAATTTCTATTTAACAAGGGCACAACACACATTAACACAATAATTTTATTTAGTGTGATAATACATATCATAAGAAAGGATTTTAAACACAATATCTTTCTATGTTCAAAATACTTAACAATCATGGTGGCATGCTTCAACAGAGTATTGTGATAACATCTTTAAAAACTTTAGTTAAAATCAATCAAAAAAGTGTTTCAAAATAAATGAACAAAATAGAAAAGCCACACACTGCACAATTTCACTCATGCAGTTTAAAGAACAAAGTAACGGGCTGCACAGATGGTTGAGTGGTGAAGACTACTGCTCTTTCAAGGCTCTGCAAATTGACACTTTGGCCTGCTTCTAACCACTTGTAGCTCTAGCTCCAGAGAATCTAATGCCTTTGGCCTCCATGGTCACCTCTACTCCTATGCACATAAGAAACTCACACCCTACAAATATAGATGATTCAAAGAGAATGAAACTATATTTTAAAAAAAAATACATCACTGTAATAAAAAAGATTTAAATAGAAACTTATTTGAAAAATAACTAAAGCTTTATTAGTTTTGTCAGAAATATGTACAAATTTATAAAAGATAATGGGAGTTTTTTATAATAAAAGTTTTGTTCAAAATTCATTTTCATCTTTTTAAATCTGTAAATAAACACATAAATATTATGAAATAAAAATGACAATAGATATAATACTGGACATACCTGACAATATTCATTATTATTTCATCAAGTTAGTTGCTGTCTTTAAATTTGTGTGTATAAGCAGCTTCAAACAGTGTTAAGTGTACTTAGCTTTAATGCTTGATCTGGCTTTTAGTTTAGATAGCATTACACATGGGGCTACATTATAATGAAAACTAAAGTAAAGGCATATTTAATGAAACAGAAATCTAGTCAAGAAGTGAAATGTGAAGAATAAGAACTGGAAAATAAAACATGCTATAAGTCGAAGGCTACTTGTTTCTCATTAGTTATGTTGTTCACAACTCTAAATAAAGCATTATAAGAGAAAAAATAGCTTCCTTGTCATTGTAAAATTTCCTTTGTCTGGAATATTTTTTCATGTTCATTGTCTCCCAAAACTCCTTTACAAGCAACATGGCTATGGAATTCCTTCTCTCACAATACCCCTTCTTGTAAAGAGAAACCACAGAACATACAATATAAAACCTGATCTTTACAAGGATAAAAATACACAGAATAGAAATGTATAAATATAAATATGCTTGTATATATGTACATGTATTTATGTTTCTGTGTGAGTCTCTATTTTCAGCAATACAACATGGTATTTCTTTGTGACTTCAACATGTATTTCCATACATGTTTTAAATGGTGCTAGAAAAATGAAAAACATGTGCACATTATTGAGAAATAAATCGGTGCTTCCAGATTCTGTGATTGGCAAAATACATATTTGGTGTAGGGGGTACTTCTGTTTATGTGTTGCTTTCATTGGTTCAATAAGGAAACTGCCTTGACCTTTTGATAGGGCAGAACTTATGTAGGCATGGAGAAGACAGAACTGAATTCTGGGAAAAAGGGCAGAGTGAGAGATGCCATGGATCTCCTGCCTGTGATTGATGCTGGTTAGAATCTTGTAGGTAAGCCACAGTCACATGTCAATGCATAGATTAATAGAAATGGGTTAAATTAAGCTGTAAGAATTAGCCAGTAAGGAGTTAGATCTAATGGGTCAGGCAGTGTTTAAATGAATACGGTTTCTGTGTGGTTATTTTGGGTGTAAGCTAGCCAGGTGGCCAGGACGGAACAAAAGGGCTCACTCTACATGAAACATTCATTACATTTTTCTACACAGTTTCTCCTAAGTATGTATTTCTCATAGAAAAAGTGTAGGATATGAGAGCTCCAGATCATAGGTTTAGTGGTTCAATATCCAAAGACAATTCACATTTTGAATTATGAAACTGTCTGTTTCCTAATTTTTTATCAGTTTGGCAATGTATTCTGAAAGTATTATAACTTTATGGTTTGATGTCCAGTATGTATAAAGTTCAGGCATTTTAGTAAATTTATTTCTTCACTTATTTTTTGTTTTTATTTCATTTACTTATTGTTGATTGAAAGTTCTAAATTGTGATGCTACTCACTAAAGTGATGAGTCTTTTTTATCCCTCAGATCCAAAGACACACACACACACACACAAACACACAGAGTAAGAGGGAGAATTTTCTGCTATTCCAGGAGAATGTGAAATCTTTCTCAACTGAGATAATATCTTCATTGCATATATGAGATATATGACTAAGGCATAAAGTGAAGAACTTTCTATATGACCTATACTTCATTTTAATCTTGCATCATTTTACTACTTATGCAGGCATGACTCCATATGTTTTTAATCTACAAACCAAAATTCCAGCTATCTTTGCATTGTACTACTTTAACACTTGTTGTTCTTCATAATAGTTTTGTTTTAATTTAGTAAATACATTGTTTCGATCATATGGTGTTTCTAAAACATCTTCTTTGATATGGAAGAAAATACTTAAAGACATTTTACATTAATTCACACACACACAAAAAAAAAAGTCCCAGAACAGTAGAATACCTGTCCTGTGCAGCTCATAACATTTCCTTTAAAATACAAGGACTACTTATCAAAAAGTTAGAAAATATGAGTAGAAAATATGTCATGACCTCAATATCTTTCATTCACTATTTTGTAGCATATATTTTAAATTATGTAAACTATCTATTTTATACTATTATAATTATTAAATAATGGTGTCACAGGGAAGGTTATTTCCATAAATAACATAAATTTATTTATTTCCATAAATAACATAAATTCTAATAGAAAGCAGCATTTTCTTATAAATTGAAAGTTAATAAGATAAAATGTTTATAATTCAGTTAAATAGAAAATTTAAGGATAAACGATGGCTATTTTTATGTCAACTTGACACTAGAGTCATTGGGGAGGATAAAATGTTTCATGTTTTTATAAAATAGGGTTGTAGTAAGCCTGTGGGACACTTTCCTAATTAGTGATCGATGAGTGCAGGAAAAGCTCACTGTGGATGCATGGCACTGAGCTGGGTTTTCTGAGTTTTTTAAGAAAGCAGAAAGAACAAGCTCAGAATAGGAAGACAGTAATCAGTAATGCTCCATAGTCTTTGCATAAGCTCGTGCCTCCAGGTTCTTATACTGTTTGAATTTCTGCCTTGATTTTCCTCACTGGATTATGACTCTATGTAAGCCAAATAAACATTTCACTCTGTCAGTTGATTTTGGTGATGATGATTCATCACTGCAACAGTCACTGTAAGATATATAATGCATATAACTTAAAAATACAGACTAGTTGATAAAATAATATCCAGAAAAATATCATACTAAATGGAGTAAATGAAATTCAGGATGATTGATGTCATTTTTTTCTCCACTGTCCTCTTATGGGTCCCAGTTTTGTGTCATAACATGTGGGTTATTAACCTAAAATAACTTTAGAATCCAAGAAAGCAGTAAGAGATCATGAAGGGAAAATTCAAGAAGAGTTCTAAGGGTGCAGATAGTAGGACACAGATGCAATGAAAACAGAAATAGGAAAAGCAAAGTGGGAACATTAACTTAGGAAGATGGAGGGAGGACCATACAAAGGGATGAGTGTAGTAGGGAGACATCATGTTGGTTCCTGGCTGCTCAGAACTGAAATAATCCCACAGAAACTGTATTAATTAAATCACCGCTTGGCCCATTCACTCTAGCTTCTTATTGGATAACTCTTACATCTTAATTTAACCCATCTCCATTAATTTGAGTATTGCCTCATGGCAGTGGCATACTGGGTAAAGTTTCTGTGTCTGTATCCTACAGAGCAACATGGCTTCTCTCTGACTCCACCCTTCTTTCTCCCAGCATTCAGCTTAGTTTTCCCTGCTTAGCTAATTTCTGCCCTGCTATATGTCCAAAGCAGTTTATTCATTAATGGTAATCACATCATACAGAGAAAAATCTGACATCTGTTTAAATAAAAATTGAGGTTTTAACTTTAACATAGTAAAATAACATATATATTATATTTTTACTTAAGCTGTACAAACACAATACCTTAATCAAGAACAAAAAGTATAACTAGATTGAACTTAAATTGGTATCAATAAACCAAGATCCAAACCAATGTAAACCTCTATAGCATATCCCCTTTAAATTTAAACAAATATTTATAAACAGTATTTGTGAATATGGATGTAGTTCGGTCTAAACTGCTTCTTGCTATTTCTTGCTATTTGGGGGAACTGTTAATCAGGTTTTTCATTGTGTATGGTCTTTCATGTGTGCTAGGATTCTCTCAGTCAGCAGTTGGGCAAAGTAATTTTTGAGGGGTGTTCAAGGTGTCCTTTCAGGAGGTCTTGGTTCATCAAGCCATATAGTCTGGAAGAATTTCATAGGCTCTCATCCTCTTTTGAAATAAAAGAAGAACCTCTTTTCCAAAGCAACATATCCTTAGACTCAAATTTTGAATGCAAATTACCTTTGAAATATATATGTTGGCTTAGCTTAGCAGTCCCCAGAATCAATTGTCTAACTGCAATCAAAAAATTCAAAGATAACATATTAATATACATAAATCCGACTGTGAATTTTCCATCTTTACACGGCTTATTTTTACTCTACTACAGTTTCTAAAAGGTTAATATATATTTTATTACCTTAACTCCTTCAATCTATGACTGTCTATATTCTGTCTCTTTAAAGACTTGGTAGTTGTTTTTTTCCTGGTGATGGTGGTACACGCCTTTAATCTCAGCACTTGGGAGGCAGAGGCAGGTAGATCTCTGTGAGTTTGAGGCCAGCCTAGGCTACAAGAGCTAGTACCAGGACAGGCACCAAAAGCTACAGAGAAACCCTGTCTCAAAAATCAAACAAACAAACAAAACATTTAGTTCTTTTTATAACTCTCTGTATTCTTTTTCTTGTCTCTCCTAAGCCTACATACATTTATCCAACACTGTGACCCAAATCTGTCCTATCATGTATCTGAAAGTCTTTTCTGTCTTGAAAAGCTTTTAAAATTGTCAGCAGCTTGGTTGCAGCAGCTCTAGGTTCTGGCTTTGCCACTCACTGCTTTCAAAATGGTGGAGGTACCATTATAGTCAGCTCTGGGACTGCCAGATAGGAGCCATACACAGCACTTTCACTCTGAGAATAAGCATGCATCACACAAACCATTTTCATCTGAGTAATAGCTAGATATGCCATGTAGAGCATTGTGTGGCCTGGAACTATCTCTGTGTATTGCAATGGGAATCGGCCATACTTTCCTGCCTGCACACTCCTAGCAGTCCTGATCTCACCACCTGCCCAGGTGGGGGAGGCACTGAGCTGTGGGCATGGTCTCAGCTATTTTCCCAATCAGGCATACAAACACCTGGGCCCACAACTCCATTCAAGTGCTCTATAGCTGGACCTCCAGAAAGAGTAAGCATTCATGCCAGCAGCATGACCCAGAAAGCCGGCTTTTCAAAATGGCATGGCTTTATTTCTGGTACTGCTGAGTCAGGAAAACCTCTCATAAATCAGGACCTGTGACACACCACTATCAAAAAGAAAGAAGCTGTGTTAACTCTTTATTTTTGTGTCTAGAATTCCTTTTCAAGGTCTTTCAGGTTTTTAAGTGGATTTAGTTGGCCACGTGGGTGCCAATTTGTAGTAATGAAGCTGTTATTTTTCTCCTGATTGCTTAGCCCCAGAATAATCACACAGAAACTCTATTAATCAAATCACTGCCTAGCCTTTTAGCTCTAACTTCTTATTGGCTAGTTCTTACATTTTAATTTAACCCATTTCTAGTCATCTGTGTATCGCCTCATGACTTACAGATTAAAGTTCTATCTGACTCCAGCTGGGTTACATGGCTTCTCTCAGTCTTCTTTCTCTTCCTTTCTCTGAGCATTCCATTTAGTTTTTCCCACCTAGCTCTGTTCCCCTATAGCTCTGCTGTAGGTCCAAAGATGTTTCTTTATTCATTACTGGTAATCACAGCATACAGAGGAAAATCCCACATTAAGTGAGGACGGAGAGAAAACACCTCTAAAATCATTTAAAGATCCACGGGAAAACCTGATATTTTTTGTTTACTTAAAATGACACATATAAAATTTATGTGTATATAGTGTATATTTGTATAACAGAACAAAGGGTAAATGCTTCACTAAAAATCATATACTAACAAAGAATCCACATTAGTGCCTTGTATGAGAAAAATCTCTTTAAGTTTTTTTTTTCAGAGGGTTCCAGAGCTAGAAGTTAAGACTCTATTGCAGAAGACACTATGCTATATGAACACAGGACATGAAAGAATCAAGCAGCAAGTGACTTGGAAGCTTCTTGTTTACAAAGTAGCTCCTATTCTCTGCAAGGTGCTAATGAAGATACAAATTCTATGGTCCAACCAGGCCCTAAAACCTAGGAACTGGATGAATAACAAACCCGCTAAGATGTCCTCAATAGTGCAATGATGGCCCTCTTGGGAATAATCAACAGTGGTCTAAATGGAAAAAGCATACACAATCAGAGGGCTTTTATGTTTAGTACTTTAAACTCAGCTGTAGTCAGAGAGGTCATTGCTCCTATAGAAGAAATTCCCACTGAGAGTTTCTAAACTAAGAAAAATTTTAGGAAACTTCTCAGGGATTATTCTTGTAGGTTCCAGGGAGTTTCTACTGTACTAGGTTTCTACATGACACCCAAAATGTCCACCTTTTCTAGCTGAGTCCTAAAGAGTACTCACATCCTCTACACATCTCACCTCCTCCTAACCAGCCTGATCCCTCCTTTTCCAATTTCCACGTTCTACACTCAACATGGAAAATCTATTCAATTTCTCCTTTTCCAGTGAATGTCATGCATATGCATCTTGAGCCTTTCCTTCTTTTTACTTAGCCTCTTTGTGTCTATAGATCATAGCATGATTATTTATAAGTGAATACATTTTTTGTCATAGGGGTCAGTGTTATATCACTCAGGATGATCTTTTCAAGTTCTATTTGCCAGAAACTTGAGAATTTTTTTATTTATTATTTATTTATTTACATCTATTTATTTTTTATCTGTTTGTTTATTTATTCATCCATACATTAATTCATTCATTAATTCATTTTAAAAGAACTAAATAATACTTCATGGTGTAATGTACCACAGTTTCTATATCCAATCATTGGCTGAGGGACAACTAGGTTTGTTGATAGAAGTTTCTGCCACACCAGGTTCCACTGCCATTCAGTCCCAAAGAAAAACACACAGGCCTACATTAATTACATACTGGTTTGCCTATTAGCTCAGGCTTCTTATTAACACCTTTTTACATCCTAAATTAGCCCATAATTCTTGTCTGTGTTAGCCACATGGCTTGGTACCTATTATCAGAGAAGCATTTTCATCTTGTTTCTTCTGTTGCTGGGTGAGAACTGCAAACTGAGCCTTTCCTCTTCCCAGAATCCTCCTGTTCTCAATGTCTCACCTCTACATTCTGCCTGATTGCCCTGCTTATACTTCCTGCCTGGCTACTGGCCAATCAGCATTTTATTAAAATACAAGTGAAAGTGAACAGACCATTGTTCCACAGCTGCTGTGCAATTTTGCACTTACATCAGCAATTGAGAATTATTCCCCTCGCTCAGTTATTTTTGTTATGGATCTTACCATTCTGACAGCTGTATAATGGAAACTCAAAGTGGTTTTGGTTTGCATTTCCCTGATGTCTAAAGATGTTGAACCCTTCTTTATATGTTTCTCACTCATTTGAGATTCCTCTGTTGAGAATTCTATTTTTTTAATCTGTACCCAATTTTTTGTTGGATTATTTGATTTGTTGATGTCTAGTTTATTGAGTTCTTTACTTATTTTGGATTATAGATCTCTGGATATTGCTCTGACTATGTGGAATTGGTGAAAATTATTTTGCTATAGGCTGTTGTTTTGCCTTGTTGACTGTGTCCTATGCTGTACTGATGCTTTTAAGTATCATGAGGTCTGATTTATTGATTGTTTTTCTTAACACCTGCACTTTTGGTGTTCTGTTCAGGAAGTTGTCTTCGGTTACAATTCATTCATGTTCATTTCCAAGTTAATCTTCTAATAGGTTCAGTACATCTGGCTTTATGGTGAAGTTAAGTTTTTGTTCCACTTAGAATTGAGTTTTGTACAGGTTGATATAGATGGATACATTTGTATTCTTTTATATGCTGACATATATCCAGTTAAACAAGGACCATTTGTTGAAAAGGCTTTATTTCATTCTTTTGTATGTTTCTTACTTCTTTAGCAAAAAAATAGATATTCTACAAGAATAATCTTGAGTATCCTAGTAATGATGGATATGGAGTCTGAACTGGTCATCTTTTCTAACCAGCAAGGCTCTTAGCAGTGGGACAGAGACATCAACTCAGCTAAACAATCTATGGCTTACATTATGTCCTGCCTGCAATATGACTGGGCTAAAATTGGTGCAGAACTTGTGGAAATGGTCAGTCCATGACTGATACAACTTGAGGCTCATCCCATGAGAGAAAGTCTATGCCTGATATTGCCTGGATGGCCAGGAAACAGGCAGGACAGCTCAGAAGTCCAGGATAGAACAAAAGAAGACCAATAACAGCAAAGTCAATGAAATGATTCCTAATGACATTATTCTTTACTCATAGATTAGTGAGTAAACCAATTGTCAGTCAAGAACACCACTAGAATATTACCCAAAGAATTGTAGTAATCTCTGTTTCTATGGGCTCACAGAGACTAAAGTGACAAAAAGTGACTAGATTGCTCTGAACTAGGTCCTCTGCTTATACCTTATTATTGTGTAGCTTGATATTCTTGCAGAGCTCCCAAAAGTGGGAGTGGGGCCTATTATTAACTATTTTGCTTACCCTTGGTATCTTTTTTCTCATATTGAGTATTCCTGGGACAACATCTGTTTTTGAAGGGAAATAAATGAGAAATAGATCTGGGAGAAAGGGGAGATAAAGGAGGAATGGGAGAAGTGGAGGGAGAGGAAAATGTGGTCAGGATTAATGCACGAGAGAAGAATAAAAGAAAAAAATTCTAAATGTATTCTAATCTTTAATTTTATACCTGCAGATAAATACCTTCAACAAATAAGCTTCCTCTTTCAAAGAAGAAGAATATTGTCACACATAACAGCTCAAAATACATAAGACAAGTGATTATAGGTTTTTTAGCCCAAAACAATACATCTAATGATGCAATCCCTATAGCTAAAATTTGGGGAAAATAGAACACAGTTCAGAAAGATAGAACAAGAGGAGTAAATATCAGCTACTATAGAGCATCTTTTAGATATGACAGGGAATCTGTATTCATAAAATCTCAACAGTATGGTTGTCTGCACAAAATCTGCCTAAAAACAAGCATAGTAATCATGTCAATGTGGCTGAGAAAAATTCCATAGGGTCCTTCTCCTAAATAGCTACAGTATTAAAGACTGTTGAGAATTACATGAAAGGGAGAATGATTTTTCTTCAGGAATAGGATTACTGATATGTTATCTAATCCCAAGTGCTCAGATGTTAATGAATAACATATGTACATATTGATAGATTTTAAATGGTCTGATTATATAGGTGAGTGTGGGTGTTCTTGTGTTTACATATACATATGTAACCACTGTAACTGAATAAGTGGAGATATATTTATCAGGGAGTCAAGGGTACAGGAAGAATATTAGAGAAGGAAGAGAGAATAGTAGAAAGAATGTAAATACAGTACTTGTATATAAAATGTTGAAAATAATTCTCAAGGAAGCTTTGTAAAGAATGCCAAGATATGAATTATAATGTTAGACATAGGGTATGACAGGCGTTTAGGAAAAATTCTTACTTTTCCATCATATGTGAAAATATTTATTGATTTAAAATTGTATCCATTAGTGTATCTATCATTATAAACTATTCTAGTTCTTTTCCCACTTGTATTTTCCATTGCCTTTTATTGCTATCATTGTAATTTATGAAATAAACATATGATGTATGTTTATTACATTTTAGTCCTTTTCATTTTCACATTTTCTATTAAGTAAAATACAAATAAATAAACAGAAACTTTAGATGGGATAGTAACTGTCTGTACTTATATTACTATGGCGGAATAATCTTTTGGGCAGTTCATTTTATTTTTAAGAAATATATAAAGATTGAGCAAAAATTGTTTTACAGAAAACCTTTTAGGACAAATTTTCAGCCCTGAATAAAAGAAATGTCTTTTACCCATGCCTGAATTGAATCATTTATGAAATTACACAAGATGCTCCTCTGTAGCTGACAAGCAATTCCCTGGTATTTCCAGAAACAGTATTTTCAGCAATGGGGTAAGATTGATTTCCATATAGCTTTTATTATAGAGAAATATTACACTAAGGAGCCATGACACCAAATTTCAATCATTTTACATCTTGAGTGTAGTGATTGAAAATTCTCATTTCAAATTGCAAACTGTTTTATTTTGTGGAATGTCACTCACAGAATTAAGCTGTTAGGGTGGCATTAATAGAAAAATATTTTAAAACTTTATCAGCATTATACATTATTTTCATTTAGGGAGTCTTCATATGAAATATTTTCTTATGAAAGTGAGAAAATTGTGAGTGGTATTCATTAGAGTAATCCGTATGTGTTTATATGTAGTTTCTAATTGCCAACATTATCTAATAATTCTATTTCTGATTAAAATATTGCTATTAATATTTATAATATTGATAAAATATTTATATACCCAAAATTTTGTGAATAAAACATGACTTTCAATTGCAGAAT
>NW_026068060.1:1950879-1958868 GCF_014885135.2 Alexandromys fortis | reverse complement strand
TTTGCCTTCTTTTGGGCTCTTTTCATTGTGTTTGTCTTTTCAAATCTCCCTCCTTCATCAGCCCAAAGGGCAATCAGGGTTCCCTGCTCTGTGGGAAGTCCAAGGACCACCTCCCTCCATCCAGGTCTAGTAAGGTGAGCAAACAAACTGCCTAGGCTCCCACAAAACTAATACGTGCAATAGGATCAAAACCCATTGCCATTGTTCTTGAGGTCTCAGTAGTCCTCCTTGTCCGCTATGTACAGCGAGACTGGTTTTATCCCGGGCTTTTTTCAGACCCAGGCCAGCTGGCCTTGGTGAGTTCCCGATAGAACATCCCCATTGTCTCAGTGTGTGGGTGCACCCCTTGCGGTCCTGAGTTCCTTGCTCATGCTCTCTCTCCTGGTGCTCCTAATTTGGACCTTGAGATTTCAGTCCTGTGCTCCAATGTGGGTCTCTGTTTTTGTCTCCTTTCATCGCCTGATTCAGGAGGATGCCTATATGTTTTTTTTGGGGGGGTTCTCCTTCTTATTTAGCTTCTCTAAGATTACGAATTATAGATATATAATTCTTTTCGGGACAAAACTCTGATGGGGAAGGATACATAGAGCTAGTTGTATTTCTTGAATCTGTTGGTGTAGGAGGTCCTTCTATATTTGTGTTGCTTTCATTGATTAAGTAAAGAAACTGCTTTGGCCTTTTGATAGGGCAGCAGCTTAGGTAGGTGGAGTAGACCAAACTGAATGCTGGGAAGAAGGACAGTGTGGCAGACATCATGAATCTTCTGCCTGAGATGGACGCTGGTTAGACTCCTGCCAGTAAGCCATAGTCAAGTGACGATACAGTTAATAAAGGTGGGTTAAACTAATAAGTGTGAGCCAATAAGAGGCTAGAAATAATGGGCCAGGTAGTAATTTAATTAATACAATTTCTGTGTGGTTATTTCAGGAGTTAAGCTAGCTGGGTGGTGGGATGCGGCCTGCTCCTCATACTACAATCTAATGTCTATTTATTTGTCATTTTTTGAGGGTTTTGAGATTATTACATAATTGCAATATTATTCTTCCTTGTTCTTACTCTATCAAATCATATGTCCCACCAGGCTGTTATTGGAATTCATGGCTGCTAGGGTTTTGGAGAAGTCTGACAAAATATTACCATCCAAATATGTAATCATCATGCACATTTATTATTCCAGTATGCTGGGACAATACTTTCGATATAAGGCAAAATGCTGAAGATTACCGGAGAACCTCATAGGCCTCTCTTAAGCATAGCTAAGAGGAGTTCCTAGAACAACTATGTCATTTTAGATGATTGTCTTAAGCAAGTGGCAGTATTATTAGTCTCTTTAATTGACTATATATAGCAAGAGCTAGTAAATGTTACAGTTTTTCCATTTTGGAGCAGATCTGGACAAATCTCATGCTTTGTCATTATTGGGTTATCTGCTGGCTGTGGCTCAGGACTGGCTTCCTTATTCTTGCTGTAGGGTGTAATGGAGATTGATTGTCCTTTGATAGTGGATCCCTTAGAAAATGTTTACTCAATCTCAGGAAACTGAAATTGAGGCCTGATCACTGAGAGAAGATCTAACTGTCTGTTATGGTGTCTGCTTGGTCCTCTCAATGGCCACTATTTTCCCTAACAGCAATTGCATGTGAAAATATATATGCATATGGATGGAGGTGGGTGGTCCTTGGACTTCCCACAGGGCAGGGAACCCTGATTGCTCTTTGGGCTGATGAGGGAGGGGGACTTGATTGGGAGAGGGGAACGGAAATGGGAGGCGGTGGCAGGGAAGAGACAGAAATCTTTAATAAATAAATAAATAACATAAAAAAACAAAGCAACAAAAAATATATATGCATAACCTTTAATATATATAAATATAATATATAAAATATATAATATAACCTTTTCAGTTCTTATAATATTACATGCATTTTTTTCAGTGCTAACTATCTGTCACTAGAATACAATCAACAAAAACAAAATAAACTACAGTGTACAGCCCAGTTGTATCTTTGGTTGTTCTTGTTGTGTCCCCTTTTTATTCTACCAACACATTTTCAGATATGGAACTTTCAAAGATCATTGGCCATTCAGTATTTTCTACTTTATACAACTGATTATTTTCTTTACTGTGAATAATATTTACAGCTTACTATATCACCACTGTCAAATTTCATTATCAAAATTTGTGCATATTCTATGAGGAAAAAATAAACTCTACCAACGTGCAAATGCAATTCCTCCATTGGTTTAGAGAGCCAAGGATTTAACTCTTCAACCTATTTTGAACAGTTTACAAAACATGACCTGTTCATTAGAGAATAATCTAACATAATACATGCAATCACTTAAAAGGGAATTACATCAAAAATAACAATCAAGTTTATTTTTATGACCTAGAAGCATGTCTTAGATTGATTTTCTCTGATATAGTAAGAATTAAAATACATGAAAAGTTTCATGTACAGCAGCAAGTAGCAAGAAAATGTCTCAGACAGAGCAGCATAATCAACTGAAAGAAACCACTTTTACTAAACCTAAAGAAACATACCACAAGACACAGAACTCAGAAGACACTAAAAGAGAACTCCTGCAAATCAGGAGAATGGGGCTCTACAAAGCCAAAGTCCATCCTCTATTGGAAGACTATGGTTTTAGAATATACTCAGTGGGCTTTTGGGAGATTTTTTTTTTCTAATTTTAGATCAGTAGGTTCAGGCACAAAATGGGGAAACCTGGTAGGCCTACTCCTTTGAGTAAGTACCTCAGTAGGCATTGAGTTCATTTAATCATTTATTAGCTGAGGCTTGGGTAGCACTAAAAGGAGAAAAGACCTTCCATGCCTTTGTCTAAAGTTGCTATGTCAGGAGAGTGAAAATGCCAGAAGTCACCTTATTTATTATCTATGTGAAATCGCTATTTCTTTCTCCATCTAACTGGTAGTTCAGGTATTCTTAGATGGATTTATATCTGCATAAACTTTTTGTGGTTTTAGAAGGTCTGTAGAAATCTATAGACACTGACAGAAACTCTTGTAAAGTTTTCGAAACAGGATACTTGAAGTGCAGTGAATGAAATGTAATTGCTTTGCTCCTCTTCTTCATTATGGTGGATGCCAAGCAGGCATAGGCATTTTTAAAGCCAATTAAGAAAGGGCAAGCTTCAGAATACACTTAACGTAGATTGGTATATTTCTTTTTGATAAGTTGAAAACACATCCACGGGGAGAGAAACACACACACACACACACACACACACACACACCAAAATTAATTCACCCCAGAAAGGGAACCCATGACAGATTAAATAACAATTGCACCAAATCCAACTTGGTGGAACAATGTGTTTCTTCTAGGAGATTTTAACAGAAATATGGGTTAGGAGTTCTTATAAGAAGATAGAGTGGCTTAAAAACGGATCCCTCTTAAAACAGCAACCCTGGAGCTCTTAGTTCAAGTTGAAGGCAGCTGACAATCCAAGAAAATCTTTCTCTGCAGTTCATCTGGTCAGTCTCCAGGCCTCTCAGCAGTCATTGTTTAAGTTTTAAACTGGTGGTGAGGGGCACTTAAGAATCCTCTAACTTCCTGTTCTCCCAGAGAAATGACAAACTTTTATTTATCCCCTAAGGCTCATGAGCTTTCTGCTGCTTTCTTCAGGGAATGTTTCACTTCAGAGGAAATTGCTATATAACAGGTAGAAAAATTTTAAGAGAAAATTAGCACATCTTGTCGTTTGGGACAGATGGCTGTAGATGCTTCCAAATGCTTTGATATCTATCTCTGCCACAGTTGGAGCCTCAGTCACTGTGACCTGACCTTACCTACGTTACCCAGCATTTATTTCTTGTTTTACTCAGACTGTAAATGTTTCTCCCTCAAAATGTAATGCAATAAAAATTAAGAAATAGTAATGCACCTGAAAAATGAAGGAAAATTTTACAAACGAGATAGCAGTTAGTACACACTGGACAGAAACTGAGGATACCATGTTAGATTGTAGCAGAGCTGAATCAATGCCATACTGGTCAGAGGACTTTTCAGTGATTTGGCACACCATCCCCAACACAATATTCATAGTAACCACACAGGAAAGTTTCCTTTATTTAGGTTTAATTATTTTAATAATTGTTATTACCCAAACATTTTTAACTCTGAAACTACAGTAATAAGAAAATATATAAGCATAGTAAATAAGTTTATTAATATAGAACGTATAAAAATAACAAAGTCAACACACAAACATTAAAAAGTGATGTGGATTTGTACTGTTTCAACTTTTAATTTGAAAAAAATCATGTTTTTCAATTATTTAAGAATAATAATTAGGCCTTAAAATATAGAAATGCTTAACAATTATTTTATAGCATTACATTTTAATAAGTCATTATTGACATAGAGTGGTTCACTAGCAGAAGTGTGAATCTATTTTAAAAGAATCAATCAGAGAAATAATATTTATATAACTGTTCTAATCCAGGTTTAGTATAAATAAATTATTCTATATTCACCTTGGGTGTGGATAAAGTGTATGAAATCACTAAAATCTCACTTGTCATGCTCAATTATCATACATCTTTTGAAGTTTTACTCTTTAACTAGCTATCTATGATTTCTTTATTCTTTACATGCCCCAATATTATCTCTTCTTTACTGTAGTTGAGATTTTCATTCATTTTATTCTGGGAATAATCCTTTAGATCAAATGATCATTTCTATCATATATCTTCAAACACAAAAGAAAGTAGTTAGGCGATTTATTATCCATGTAGTTCAACATGTCTCCATCTGAAGCTGTTTTTGGATTTTCATACCTATACAGTGGAGGAAATTTAGAAAAACAAGCAACCAAAACTATCAAAAATGTAGTTTGATGTTGCATGATATCATCTTTTCGTTACAATTACACCAAAGTTGTTGGGTGAAATAATTGAATTATCGATATCTTACAAACAAGAACTTTGGCTATTCAAGAAAATGTTATTCTGTAGCAGCTTATGCTAGTGTAAAAAGGAAGATTTAGTAATTGCTTTGCTAGGCAATATCTTAGCACTGAAAACAGACTATGTTGACACACTTGAATAAACTTTAAAGAAATGGGCAGATTTATATATTTACCTTTTTACACAGTTCAAAAAAGTTTTCTCCAATATTCATTATAAAACAAATTCACATGAAACCTTGAGAGTGTTAAATGAAATTTTTCGATTGCTGTAATTTGAAGTTACAATTTTATTTTATACATAAAAGACTTTACAGGGAAAATTGAAGGTGTGTTGAAAACACTAAACTTAAAAGAAATGTTTTCAAGGATTCTATTTCATTAAAACTTATCTAATTGTTTTTATCTAATAGTGGAACAATGTTTAACATTGCATTTTATTAATAATAATTGTCTTCACTACATCAATCAGTTTATTTTGTAATATCAAAATGTTGCAATTTGAGGGGCTACTATTAGAAGAAAATTCAAAATTTAAGTATTTCATGATTTGAAGAATCGTGTTTTATTTCTGGATTTGAAGTTAAGGAGCTGAGTTAAAAAGATTATAATCTTTTGTGGGTCTAACTGCACTGAATTCAGTTAATTTACCTCTACTAAGATGTAGAGAATCATTCATACATAGAAAAACTGGTCAATGGATTTAAGTTTTTTGAGAAACCTCCGCACTGTTTTTCACAGTGATTATATCAGTAAAATGTTGATGGAGTACAAATTGTATTTGTAATATATAAGAATACTTTAAATTTTCTAAGATATGCATGTAAACAGAGTCACCAGGAAGATGCAGAGGAAGCAAAATGAGAATGCCTCATTGATAAAAGGGACTAATGCTTAAGAGATTTATGGAGCAGGAATGCCCATCAAAACTCCTGCAGCAGGAAATCAAGACCAACGTAACCTCTGGAAGTAGGCAGGAATGTCAGAGTGACCCCTACCAGCCTTTTGAAGAGCTGAATGGAGAGAAACTCAAAGTGATCCTACCAAAATTAGGATCAAGACAAGGTTGTCCTCTATTTCCATATCTAGTATTTGAAGGTTTTATAGAACAATAAGACAACAAAAGGAGACAAAGGGGATACAAACTGGAAAAAAAAAGTCAGTCTCTCACTATGTGCTGATGTTATGATAGTATATAATAGGGAACCCCAAAATTCTATCAGGGAACTCGTACAACTCATAAGCAACTTGAGTAATGTTGCAGGATACAAAATTGACAAAAAAAAAAAAGACAGTACCCTTCCTTTGTACAGATGATAAATGGGCTGAGAAAGAAATCACAAAAACATCATCCTTTACAGAAGAAAAAAAATAACATAAAATATCTTGGGGTAACTAGAACCAAAGAAGTGAAAGACCCATTTGAAAAGAACCTTAAGTCTTTGAAGAAAGAAATATAAGAAGATACCAAAAATAGCATTATCTCTCATGCTCTTGGGGAGGTAGAATAATGTAGAAAAAGTGGCAATCTTACTGAAAGCAATCTACAGTTTCACTTCAATGTCCACCAAAATATCAGCAAAATTCTTCTCAGACCTCAAAAGAACACTACTAAACTTCACATGGAAAAATAAAAACCCAGGATAGCCAAAGCAATCCTCTCAAATAAAGGAATTTCCGGAGGTATCACCATCTCTGATTTCAAACTCTATAATAGAGCTACAGTACTGAAAACAGACTGGTATTGGTATAATAACAGACAAGTCGAATCAATTCGGAGAACTGGATATTAATCCACACACCTACGAACGCCTCATTTTTGACAAACAAGCTAAAAATATGAAATGCAAAAATGAAATTGTATTCAATAAATGGTGCTAGCACAACTGAATATCATCATGTAGAAGAGTGTAAAGAGCTCCATATCTATCATCATGCACAAAACTCAAATCTAAATGAATAAAAAACCTCAATAAAAAACTAACCACACTAAACCTCATAGAAAGGAAAGAATTACACTTGAATACATTGATACAGGAGACTTCTTCCTCAATATAACTCTAGTAACACAGACACTGTGAGGAAAAATTAGTAAGTGGAACCTCCTGAAAGTGAGAAGCTTCTGTATAGCAAAGGGCGTAGTCAAAAAGACAAGCTGGCAGCCTACAAAACAGGGAAATAATCTGTAGCAACTCCACTTCGAACAGAGGACTAATCTCTAAAATATACAAACAATTCAAGAAACGACATCAAAAGAATAAATAGTAAAATAAAATGGGTTACAGATCTAAACATAGAACTCTCAATAAATGAATCTAAAACGACTAAAAGACACCTAGGAAATGCTCAACATGCTTAGCCATCAGAGAAATGCAGATGAAAACAACTCTGAGATCCTATCTTATACCTGTCAGAATGACCAAAATCAAAAACACTGATGACAGCTTATGCGTGAGAGGATGTGGGGTAAAGAGAACACTACTCAATTGCTTATGGGAAGTCACAAACTTGTACAGAATCTTTGGAAATCAGTATGATGATTTCTCAGAAAATTAAAAAAAAAAAAACCTACCTCAAGCCCAAGCAATAGCACTTTTGGGTACTCAAAATTTAAACCCATAGGAAGCTGATTCATACCACAAGGACATGTGCTCAGTTATGTTCACATCAATATTATTTGTAATATCCAGAACATAGAAACAACATAGATTTTCTGCAACCAAAGAATGAACACATAAAATGTGGTCCATTTCCCTAATGGAGTACTACTCAGTAGTAAACAATATCTACATCTTGAAATTTGTAGACAAATAAATGGATCTAGAGAATAAAAACATATTGAGTGAAGAAGCCTAGACCCAAAAAGACAAATAAAACATGTACTCACTCATAAGTGACTTTTAGACATGAAGCAAAGAAAAAGAAGCCTACAATCCACAGTGCCAGAGAATGTAGACAACAAAGAGGACCCTAAGAGAGATGTACTTGTATCTAAATATGAATAAGAAAAAAAAATTCTCCTGAGTAAATTGGGAGTATGGGGTCATTGGAGTGGGT
>NW_026068060.1:1903188-1950272 GCF_014885135.2 Alexandromys fortis | reverse complement strand
GACACCAGATGGAACATTAGCAGTAGGTCAAACCACAGGGTGATACACAGATTAATAGAAATGGGTTAAGATATAAGAGCTTTCTAGAAATACATTTAAGTTATTAACCAAAAAGTACTACAATTAATACATTTTCTGTGTGATTAATTTATGTCTAGGTGGCCAGAAAAAAAAGAGCAACCTCTAACAACAGAATGACACCCTATGATCATTCAGTACTAAAGCCCACTACCCATTTTTCATCTGGATACTTGTGTGCTGACTCCGGATTGGGAGAAAAGTAACTAAGAGCATGACTGCTGGTCATAACCCAGACCTGAGCAAATGACTGGATTGGATTGGAATGGCAGGTTTCCACACCCATTACACAGAAGTCTTTCCAGGCTGTACAGTGCACTGCATGGCTGATTTAGCTTTTGCTCAGATAAAAAAAAAATATGTGCTGCACACACCTTCCCAGAGTAAAAGTGGTGAGTGTGCCTCTTACTCTGTGGTTCCAGAGCTGGTAGTAAAAGGTAACTCTGCCATATGAAATGACCATGAGAGGCAAAGTCAGCACCCTGAGTGGCTGCAACCAAGCTGCTTACCATTTTAAAAGTGCTCCTGGTGGTCAAAATGATTACAGATACGCAAAGACAGACTCAGACAGAAATAAACTTCTGAACAGGTCATAGTGTGTTTTTTTTTTAAAAAAAAATGTAAGTAGCCTTGAGAGAGAGTAAAAAAAAAGTGTATAGAAAGTTATAAAAAGAAGTAAATTATTTAAAAAGTAAAGGAAGGTCTTTATAGAAATACAGTACAGGCAGTCATATATTAAACAAGCAAAGAAAAATAAGCCATGTAAAGATGGAGCATACACAGAGAGTCTGGATTATGCATATTATTGTGATTTCTTCAAATATTTTGACTTGAAGATAAGGACAGAGAGACATTTCATTATATGCACTGCTAAGCTAAACCATCACATATATCTTAAATGTATCTTGACTTCAAAATTAGGGTCTAAGAATATGTTGCTCTGGAAAAGAGATTTTGCTTTCTTTCCATGGAAGATACTTTCCAGACTAATGTAGTTTGATGGACCAAAGACCCTGAAATGTCTCCATGAATCCCAAAATATTCACCCAATAAAAAGCAGGAAGCAGTTTGGAGAGAACTATGTCCACATTCCCAAGTATTGCTTATAAATGTTTGTTTACATTTCAAGGTTTATATTATATAGAGAAGAATACTATGTATTGGTATGGATTTTGGTTTATTGATACAAATTTAAGGTTAATTTTGTTATATGTATATTTCTGTTGTTGATTAAGGTACTGTGCTTGTACAGCTTTTTTAAAATGTAATGTATAATTAAGAAATACAGGTTGATAAATAGTCATCAATAATAGTCAAGCTTATAGTCATGTTAGTTAGATTTCCTATTTGTCAGGGATATCTTTCAGATGGTTATTTGTTCTTCAAACCTTTCAAGAAATAACAGAATATGTATTTAAAATGTTTTAAGAACTTAAGTCCTTTCATGACAATGAGACATGTCTGCTCCTGGCATCTACTTCAATAAGCATTGAAAAGGCTCATTGTGGAGTTTGTTAGCCATTTTTGCAAGATCCTGCTCTTGCCTAGACTACTTGATGTTATGCTGTACAAACTGGATATGCACAACCTACAGGAAAATGACTGCTGAAGTTGCCTACAGAATGTGAGCAGTTTTTCAGGGTTTCTACTTCATGAAAAAACTGGCAGACATTTTCCAGGACAAAATAAAGAAGCAACTGATGAATTTTGCCAGTATAAACCATAAGAAATCTTCAAATATCCTGCTTAATAAGAAAATCCTCCAGATACTATGGACTGTAGGCTGAAGATGTGTGCCCCAACATTACAAAAGAACTTTGGGTAACGAGATGGTTCTGTCAATTCTAGAGTTATAAAAGTTGCTTAGAATGTATTTTCTGTTAACTTAGGTAATATTATATCTTTCTGGGATCTTTTATGTAGCTGAAGAATAGATAGTTACAGTTTGCTTTATTCATGGTAAAAATAAAGTATTTATGAATATTGTAACTATAATTCTTGCTTGAAAACTGTTTTGTTGTATGTAATTTTGCTATGTTAAAGTTAAAGCCTTCTTTTTAAATTAGATAGAAAATTAGCCTGTTAGCTCAGGCTTCTTATTAGCTCTTGTAACTTATATTAACCCATTATTCTTATCTATGCTAGCCACATGGCTCAGTACCATTTTCAGCAGGGTAGGTCACATCCTGCTTGTATGGTGTCTGGACAGCACTGGGAGGAAGGGGCTTCCTCCTTCCTAGAATTCTCCTGTTCTCATTCCCTCACCTCTACCTCCTGTCTGGTTGTCCTGCCTATACTATTCTTGGCTACTGGCCAAACAGCATTTATTTAAAATATAATTGACATAATCCAATTGCCCATGGTTAATAAAGAAGCTGCTCTTGGGCAATGCCTTAACAGAATAGAGCCCAGCTGGAAAGGATATATAGAGAATAGGCAGATTAAAGAGAAGCGAAGTAGATGCCACATAGACAGACACTGGGTGCTGGACAGAAACTAATGGGTAGGCCACAACCACATAACAATACATGGGTTTTTTTTTTTTTTTTTTTTTTTTTTTTAGAAATGGGTTAAATTAAGATATAAGAACTAGATAGAAATACACTTAAGTTATTGGCCAAACAATATTGTAATTAATACAGTTTCTGGAAATTATTTCAGGTCTGACCAGCTGGGAACAAATGAACAGCCTTTAACAACACCCCCCATCATATCACTTCCCTATCCACCTCTTTAATGCTGGGATTAAAGGTGTGTGTCCCACTGCTTAAATTTCTTCCTCTTTTATATTGATTCACTCTCACTTATGCTAAGGTGGCCTTGAACTTACAGATATCTGTCTCCTCTGCATTATGAATGCATGTGCTAAAGGTGTGTGCCATCATTGCCTGGCCTCCACGACTAACTAATAGCTTAGGTCCACACTCTGATCTTCAAACAAACTGTATCTTAGCTTACAAACAAAATTTCACCACAGTAAGGTATCACCACAGTAATGTGTAATGTTTAATTACTACTTTTTATTGCTTTTTTCAAGATACTGTTCTACCACACAAGTGTAGCTCAAATAAAATACAGTATACACCCAGAAGAGAAGGGAAGAGGCCATAAGTGCCTACTCTAATAAAGAATTCTAGAGTAACAAAAATATCTAAGAAATAAATAAGGAGAATTGTGAGCAATGCTGTCACCAGCTGTCAACTTAAATTCAACCATGTTTGAATCATTGCAAAAACCATCAATGAAAGAAATACTTGTTCATCTTTAGAGTTTGTAAAATATACAAACAATAATCTCAGGAGGTTACTGCATAGTTCTTTTACCTGTTATTCGCTGAATTGGTTGGACTCCTTTAAAATATAATAAGTATAATAAACCAATAAATTTATAAGTATATTGCTGTTTTCCTATTTTCTTTTCCTATAACTATAATTAAAAAGCTCATCTTAATCATTTTGCACCTAAATAAATTTTCTTTAATCTTTCACTTATGTATGTTTCCTGAAATTTAAAATTTGAAGTGAGACTTATTTCTTTATATAGTATTTTTGATGAAATAAAGATGGAAGTTTTAAGATATATATATGTATATATATGCATATATATTATATTTTGAAAACACTTGAAGATTTTATACTTTGAATTGTATGAACATTTTAAATTGCAGATTTGCTCATATTTGTTTAAAAGGTTAATATAGAATTTTGTGCTCAGAAATCATCTTGTTTCAAAATGTACTATGTCAGCATATAGTTGACATTTTTGGTCTATCTATATTATACAAGTCTATAAGCTGTGGTGATGATTAATAGCAAACAATTAAAAATCTAAAGTAGACTAATGTAACAGTAACACATTGAGGGTTTCCAGGCTTCAAAAACATTACTAACCCGAACAGGCTAATTTATAAATGTCAGTATATATTAAGTATTATGATAAATCCAAATATAAAGTAATAATGAATTAATATTCATGGATTATAACAGGAAATATATGAGAGCAATATAATATGATCATTTAAGTAAATTTCCAATAATATTTAAACCCAGCATGATTTTTCCATAGTGGTTTGTGGAGAGATAAATCCTTAATTTCTTTCTGTTGATTGAACAATCACATTCCTCATAAATGCCTCTGATCTATGATAACTGTCTTCATATAAAGGACAATTTCACTAATCACACATTCATCATTTGAATCATTCCTTATTTGCATGTTATAACTGGTTTTTCATGGCTATCTATTTATATTTAATTACTTTTTATGAGTAGTTTTTCATACTTGAAAAGAGACTTTGACAATTAATAAATATAGCAACCTACAAAATATTTGCTCATTACCAAGTAGATTATGAAGGATGGTCTATATCTCCAGAATGTTTATTTCCAGTATTCGCCATGTAACTTTTCTAATATTACCAATTTCTTCATTCTTGATGTGTCTTGTTCATATGCAATTTTTTATTTACTTGATATTTTTGTCTGAATATAATAAGTAAGGTATAAAAACTGTTGACAATTATGCAGTCAAAAGAAATGTTTGAAAATGTGTTCTTTTAATCTTTTAATCAATAGTAACATATGTGTCAGGAAAATGTTTATTTAGTCCTGGAATGAGATATAATGGACAGACAATTATAACATTTAACAGTAAACATACATGCATTTACATCCAGTTAAATTTAAGTTTTATACACATATACACAGAGTTAAAACTAACTTATGTTTTACATAGTTAAGTCACATGTATGCACACACACATGCACACACGTACATTAAACAGGAGTTCAGCAAATTGGATGCTTTTCATGGACCCTACAAAAACCATGCCACTGTAAAAAAACATATATGTAACAAAGTCAGTAAGGGGAATTTAGAGACAAAAACATAAGTAAACAGCAGGACTAGGCAGGGAATACCTCAGTAAAGATGGTGGGAATGTAACCTGACCTTAGTTAAGATAGCATTAAGGTCAAAATGGTGGCAGTCACATGTTGTATGAAGAAACCATGCGTTTAGAGCCATGTGAACTGTTAAGATAAAAATAGCAAGAGATATATAGAGACTGTATAGTACATACATTTAAAACAGAATTAGAGACAGGCAGTGGTGGCTCACACCTTTAATCCCAGCACTCGGGGGGCAGAGGCAGGCAGATCTCTGTGAGTTTGAAGCCAGCCTGGTCTACAAGAGCTAGTTCCAGGACAGGAACCAAAAGCTATGGAGAAACCCTGTCTCGAACCCCCCCCAAAAAAAAAAAAAACAGAATTACATCAGTGAGGCCACCTCATTCACACATTCTTTCATACGTGAAGTAGAGAGGAAACTTACTCAGCACCATAAGACGCCCTGTGGCTGAGCCAATGTACCACCAGCTGCAGTGGGGAGTGAATGCTGGAACTGGAAACAGGTGTCTCATGGATACAAATAATCTTGTTGGGTTTTGTGGGACCAGTGGCAGTGGTGACAGAGATAGAAAAGAAGGAATTTGAGTGATAAAAAAGAGCATTTACAGGCAGGTGTGGAAAGAACTGCCCAGCTAAAGAAAAAAATAGAAAGGTGTGAGATGCCAGCAGGGTAGGAAACCAGCAGTCCTGTTTGGTGGTAGCTGATAGTTTTTGAGGGTTTGTTTTCCACAGCTGAAAATGTGAAAATGGCAAAAATCATCTCAAACCCCAAATCTTGGCTGCTGGATGTCTCCATGCTGGGGGTGGGGGTTTATAAAAGAGTCTGGCTGGCATCCTATACATCAACTCAGGATTCAGACGCTAGAGGCTGCCCTGGGCAGTCTCTGACAGTGGGGGCCACTTACAAGTGGTCCAAAAGGAGAAAAGAGAAGGAAAGAGAGAAAGAAAGAAAGAAAGAAAGAAAGAGAGGGAGGGAGGGAGGGAGGGAGGGAGGGAGGGAGGGAGGGAGGAAGGAAGGAAGGAAGGACAAACAAAAAAAATAGCTGTATCTGAGGGATCCCAGTTCACAAAAATGAACACACCACTTAGTGAGTGCAGTGCTACAGGAGCCAAACAGAACAAAAAGAGAAAAAAAAAATTTAAAAAAAAATCCGAACAGTGTGAGCTATGGGAAGCAACCAGAGGTGAATGTGAGTGAAAGCTGACTTGGAGAAAAGAACCTTACCATTTGTAGAGATGGAAAGTGGTCCAAGCCCAGGGTCCCTATGTGTTCTAAGCCAGAACATGCACAGGCGGGAGGGAACATGGAGAAAGCCTAGCTGAGTCACTCACCAATGTTATTCTCTAAAGCAGCAGGTATCCCAAGCAAGGCAACCAAGGTTGGAGACCACAGCAGGACAGAGTTCTTGGTGGATTGGCAGGTGAGAGACAGACAAAAACGCCATTCAGAGAGAGTTGTTTGGCTCTAGAGTTTATTTATTGGGTTATGGAAAGGAAGGGGAAGGGGCAGAGGGAGAGGGAGGTACAAGAGAAAGAAGGAGGCTGCAGCTACCTCTTCAGAAGAGGGACAGGAAGAGAAAGAGAGTATAGGCTGGAGGAAGTGGAAGATTCACTTGCCTTGGCAGAAGGGGTGTATGTGGCCAGGGCTTGTCTCTTAAAGAGATGGGGTACCCAAATCATCAGATCATAACAGTGATAACAGAGACATTAAAAATTTAAATTCATAGAAGCCTAATTAAAATGAGAATTAACATATAAATCTGCAAGATTATGTAAGATTTACTTTTTTCATCAAAATTGCTATGAAAGTAATTTAAATAATCATGTTTCCACCATTTCTTCTAATTCATTTATTCTTAGTTCAGTTATGATAATTAAGAAACTAAACAGAGGAAATTCTTATCTTTTGCTATTGTCACTATTGCACAATATGAATTACAAGCTTTAATTTTCTTTTGAAGCAGGTCTTGCTATTTAGCTCTACTTGGCCTTGTAATTACTTTTCTTACTCAGATTCATGGTTATCACAGTATCTTAGCCTTCAAGTTGCTAACATCAGGAGCATGTTGATCTTAAGTTTTTGATATTTGTTAGAACTACAAATGCCTCTTCACTTTTGTGGGACTTAATTTTTTGAGTACAATATAAAGTTGAATTCATTTGTTATATGTCACACTGTCATTTGGCAATACATTGCACCATAACCACCCAAGGCATTCCGTCAAGACCCCATGGCTGCTACAGTTTGCGGTTCACTGGCACTGGCTAACATCACAACAGTACTGTACTACACACTAATAACCTATTTTTATTATCAAAACATAAAATCTGAAATGATTATCTACTCAATTTTATTAATTTTGCACAAATGTAAGGATAAAAATTTTAAGTGAAGGGCTGGAGAGATGGCTCAGAGGTTAAAAGCATTGCCTGCTCTTCCAAAGGTCCTGAGTTCAATTCCCAGCAACCACATGGTGGCTCACAACCATCTGTAATGGGGTCTGGTGCCCTCTTCGGGCCTACAGGCATACACACAGACAGAATATTGTATATGTAATAAATAAATAAATATTTAAAATATGTACATAGGCTTGGGAAAGAAAAAGAGTATAGTTTAAAAAAATTAAGTGAAGTACTTTAAACTAGAGGGTTTCTATATGAGTTACTATAAATGGTGTTATGTCAGGCCACCATGCCTAAGTATTAAATATGATAATATTAAGTGAATAATTGTCAAACATTTATTCAACCATTATAGATGACCTTATTTTTTTTGTTTCCCATATATTGGTGGTGTAGCAGGATAAAATAGAAAAAAAGAGAAAAAAAATAGTTGATACCTAAACTTCGGTATAAAGAGACATGTGAAAATGTCTCACACGGGAGTAAAAATTCAACAATGATAAGAACATAAAACATTACATTGTTTATTTGGTCAATTTGGATTCAAGGTAAAAGACAGTGATATTCTTATTACGTCGGAATACGTATGCTCTCAAATGATATTAAGTAAATAGAAAATCCTTTGTAATTTTTTTTAAAAGAATACAACAGAAATTGTTCGCATTTGTTGTTTCATGGGCAAGAATATGCTGTTTTTTTCTCTTTATTTGGCTTTTGAAATAAGTGTGCATCCCATTATGTGAAACAAACAAGAAGACAAATTCATCTATTATTGATAGACATGGTATGAAATTAGGCCACAAGCAAACATCAGGCTCCACTACATTGCAGATACACAACTTGTTATCTACATAGATTTAGAGAAAAGATGTTGGCACAGAAGTATCATAGTGAAAAAAAAAATGCTGAGTATCCTGCACTTAATGTACAACACAGGGCAATATACAGATTATGTTTATTTTCTTACTGACTACAATTATTCTTAGGATGCATAGACCTCTCATTTTTGAGCACATACACAGAGAAGAGAACTGGACTGAGCTCCCAAGGTCCAAATGAGAAGCAGAAGGAGGGAGAACATGAGCAAGGAAGTCAGGACGGCAAGGGGTGCACCCACCAGTGGGGCTGATCTATTAGGAGCTCACCAAGGCCAGCTGGACTAGGACTGAAAAAGCCATGGGATAAAACTGGACTCTCTGAACATGGCGGGCAATGAGGGCTGATGAGAAGCCAAGAACAATGACACTGGGTTTTGATCCTACTTCATGTACTGGCTTTGTGGGAGCCTAGCCTGTTTGGATGCTCATCTTCCTAGACATGGACGGAGGGGGGAGGACCTTGGACTTCCCACAGGCAAGGGAACCCTGATTGCTCTTTGGACTGGAGAAGGAGGGGGAGAGGAGTAGGGGGAGGGGGAGGGAAAAGAGAGGCGGGGAGGAGGCAGAAATTTTTAATTTAAAAAATAACTAAATAAATAAAAAGAAAATAAAGACCATGTCCTATATTCATAATTTTAATTAGTATAAGTAATTATAGAGCTGACTTAGCAACAAGGACAATTAAAATTTTAAAAGAATGTGCCCAAGAAAAAAAACCATATGATCATTTCATTAGATGCTGAAAAAGCATTCGACAAAATTCAACACCCCTTTATGATAAAGGTATTGGAGAGACTAGGGATACAAGGGTCATACCTAAATATAATAAAAGCTATTTACAGCAAGCCGACAGCTAACATTAAATTAAACGGAGAAAAACTATAAGCCATCCCACTAAAATCAGGAACAAGACAAGGATGTCCACTCTCTCCATACCTCTTCAATATAGTGCTTGAAGTTCTAGCAATAGCAATAAGACAACATAAGGGGATCAAGGGGATTCGTATTGGAAAGGAAGAAGTTAAGCTTTCGTTATTTGCAGATGATATGATAGTATACATAAGCGACCCCAAAAACTCTACCAAAGAACTCCTACAGCTGATAAACACCTTTAGTAATGTGGCAGGATACAAGATCAACTCCAAAAAATCAGTTGCCTTCCTATACACTAAGGATAAAGAAACAGAGAGGGAAATCAGAGAAGCATCACCTTTCACGATAGCCACAAAGAGCATAAAATATCTTGGGGTAACCCTGACCAAGGAAGTGAAAGATCTATTTGACAAGAACTTTAAGTCTTTGAAGAAAGAAATAGAAGAGGACACCAGAAAATGGAAGGATCTCCCTTGCTCTTGGATTGGGAGGATCAACATAGTAAAAATGGCAATTCTACCAAAAGCAATCTATAGATTCAATGCAATCCCCATCAAAATCCCATCAAAATTCTTCACAGATCTGGAGAAGACAATAATCAACTTTATATGGAAAAACAAAAAACCCAGGATAGCCAAAACAATCTTATACAATAAAGGAACGTCTGGAGGCATTACCATCCCTGACTTCAAACTCTATTACAGAGCTACAGTATTGAAAACAGCTTGGTATTGGCATAAAAACAGAGAAGTCGACCAATGGAATCGAATAGAAGACCCTGACTTTAACCCACAAACATATGAACACCTGATTTTCGATAAAGGAGCTAAAAGTATACAATGGAAAAAAGAGAGCATCTTCAACAAATTGTGCTGGCAAAACTGGATGTCAATCTGTAGAAGAATGAAAATAGACCCATATCTATCACCATGCACAAAACTCAAGTCCAAGTGGGTGAAAGACCTCAATATCAGTCCAAACACACTGAACCTGATTGAAGAGAAAGTGGGAAGTACTCTAGAACACGTGGGCACAGGAGACCACTTCCTACGTATAACCCCAGCAGCACAGACAGTAAGGGCCTCATCGAATAAATGGGACCTCCTGAGACTGAGAAGCTTCTGTAAAGCAAAGGACACTGTCGCTAAGACAGAAAGGCAACCCACTGACTGGGAGAAGATCTTCACCAACCCCTCAACTGACAAAGGTCTGATCTCCAAAATATATAAAGAACTCAAGAAACTAGACCGTAAAAGGCTAATCAACCCAATTATAAAATGGGGCACTGAGTTGAACAGAGATCTCTCAACAGAAGAAGTTCAAATGGCCAAAAGACACCTAAGGTCATGCTCAACTTCCTTAGCGATCAGGGAAATGCAAATCAAGACAACTTTAAGATACCATCTTACACCTGTCAGAATGGCAAAAATCAAAAACACCAATGATAGCCTTTGCTGGAGAGGTTGTGGAGAAAGGGGTACACTCATCCATTGCTGGTGGGAATGCAAACTTGTGCAACCACTCTGGAAAGCAGTGTGGAGGTTTCTCAGGAAATTTGGGATCAACCTACCCATGGACCCAGCAATACCACTCTTGGGAATATACCCAAGAGAGGCCTTATCACACAACAAACGTATATGCTCTACTATGTTTATAGCAGCATTGTTTGTAATAGCCAGAACCTGGAAACAACCTAGATGCCCTTCAATTGAAGAATGGATGAAGAAAGTATGGAATATATACATATTAGAGTACTACTCAGCAGTAAAAAACAAGGACTTCTTGAAGTTTGCAGGCAAATGGATGGAAATAGAAAACACCATCCTGAGTGAGGTAAGCCAGACCCAAAAAGAGGAACATGGGATGTTCTCACTCATATTTGGTTTCTAGCCATAAATAAAGGACATTGAACCTATAATTCGGGTTCTTAGAGAAGCTAAATAAGAAGGAGAACCCAAAGAAAATCCTGAATATTTCTCCTGAATATTAAACTTCATCAGGCGATGAAAGGAGACAGAGACAGAGAACCACATTGGAGCACCGGACTGAAATCTCAAGGTCCAAATCAGGAGCAGAAGGAGAGAGAGCACGAGCAAGGAACTCAGGACCGCGAGGGGTGCACCCACACACTGAGACAACGGGGATGTTCTATCAGGAACTCACCAAGGCCAGCTGGCCTGGGTCTGAAAAAAGCCTGGGTTAAAACCGGTCTCGCTGAACATAGCAGACAATGAGGACTACTGAGACCTCAAGAACAATGGCAATGGGTTTTTGATCCTACTGAACGTATTGGCTTTGGGGGAGCCTAGGCAGTTTGGATGCTCACCTTACTAGACCAGGATGGAGGAGGGTGGTCCTTGGACTTCCCACAGGGCAGAGAACCCTGATTGTTCTTTGGGCTGACAAGGGAGGGAAACTTGATTGGGGAGGGGAGGGAAAGGGGAGGCGGTGGTGGGGAAGAGACAGAAATCTTTAAAAAAAAAAAAAAAAGAATGTGCCCATATATGATTATAAAAGCAATGAATGAAAAAGAAGCTATGCATTTGAAAATGATGCTTTTATATTATAATCTAATAAATAAGAGAAAAAGAATAGCTCTTGAATGATCTCTATACATAACATACTAAAAATATAGGGGATGGCAGACACATCAACAGATTCCGTTTCATCACTTTATACTGTACATATAAACTACAACACAAATGAAAATAAATTTTAGTGGTACTGGAGAATGACAGGTAGAAGTTTTGACTTTGGTGTTACTGAACACTGTAAAATCTAGTACCATTAATTTTAAGTCTATAAACTAGTTTTCTGTTCATAATGTAAAAAACTAAAATATCCCAAATTAATAATAATTTAGATTTCTACATCAATAAATAGCTTATAGCAAATATATACTTATTATTTTATTTAAAAATTCTCCACAATTCTTTAACAATCTAATTTTACAATCAACCAATCACAACTGAACTGATATAATTATCTGTTCCATTTCTTTTTAAGTCCAGATCATGTACATTTATCTAAAGTACCAAGTTTAAAGAACTACTTATTAATAATAAAGCAATAAGGGAATAAAAATATTTTACTACTCTAATGTTATTCAATAATTACAGAGAGGACTATTGTTATTTTATCTAGTGAGACTAAATAAAATGTCATCAATGAATTACTTATTTATCAAATAAAATATTTTCAAAATTGTTTAAGTCAGAGAGCCAGCTTTAAAGAGAATTTTGTTTCAATTCTTTTACATGTGTGAACATGTATATGTCATATGTATATATATATATATATATGAGTATATATACATATGAGTGTTAAAAATTTTGTGAAGCTGGCATTCTCTATCTTTTCCCTGAAATATTTAAACATATTTCCAAAGCATATGTAAGTATAGAACATTTCAAAATTACCAGAAATCTTACACAATATATTTATTAAAGCATTTGTTAATATTAATATTACATCAGTGTCACTATTAATGAACTACTCAGGTACCTATATATTTTTAAATATCATACAGAATTTGTTATATTAAAATTGTTATTCTCAATTACCCATTAATGATTCGTTATTGAGTGATATATAAACAAAGACAATCTATATAAACAAAAACCTTGCAAAATCTGTTGATATGAACTGTAAGTTTCACAGAATAGGAAGGCCAAAATCAATAAGGAAAGAAGACCCAAAGCAACAGCAAAGTCTGAGGGATTTTTTTAAGTAAGCTCAGAAAAGAAGGGAAAGTTTTCAAAAAAGCAAGGAAACAAAGATGAATATTGTTTAATAATTTAATAATGAAATGAAGCTAACAGGTCCTATATCTTTGCATATTTTTTCATGTTTTGTAATCTCCGTAGTTAAATTATTTTTTCTTTCAGAAAGAGAAGGACAGATTATATATGAAGGTTTTAAGGTTGACTTCAGGAAAAGGTCATAAAATTCTTAAGTATCTCAGAATCTTTTGCTTAACCTATTCAGTTTGCCAAGGGACACAATACTGAGTCATATCCTAAACTCTAGCATATGTCATAAATTATTTAAAATTTGATATATAATTAGAAACTTTATTGGTGAATATAATAGTGTAACTAATGACCTTGATAGCGTATACTTATTTCTAGACTTCAGTAATATATACAGTTATATCACCATATTTTCATCAGGTCTTCAAGTTAACTACTTTTCTGCTACTGTGAGAATATACTATGTCATAAATAAGTTAGGAAAGAAAGAGCTTATTTTAGTTCATAGTTTCAGAAGGGATAGAGTATACCACACTGGAGATTGTATGGCAATTGCAAAGCATGGGGGCAGGAACAATATCTGTCTGATAAGCAATTGACCCAAAATCAGGATAAAAGATATGGGTAAAGGTAGAGACATAAACCTTTAAACCCCATTTCTAAAAGTATACTTCCTTGCTTATGGATTCACCTCTTAAGAGTTCAGTAACCTTCCCAATAGCAACTTAAATACGTGTCCATGTTTTCAAATGCATGACCTATAAGTGGAAGTTCTCATTAAAATCACTGTATTCCAGCACAGGTACCCATAGACTTATAAACAGCTCACGATTAAAAAGCATTTAGTCCAAACTCAAAAGCTCTGTAGTCTTTAACAGTCTCAACACTGTTCAAAAGTCCAAAGTTTCTTCTGAGATACAGTAAAATCTTTTATCTGTGAACTCTTTTTAAGCAAAGTTTACATTACATTCTTTAATATACAGTGGCAAAAAATAAACATTCCCATTCAAAAATGGAATCTCAGGTACATAGTGAAGAAAGATAAAACTAAAGTAAAAGAAAACCAAACTGGGCTACCACCAGATCCTATAGCTCAATGTTCAATATTGGATGATTACAAATTTCTTCATGACATTATCTCTCCAACCTTGAAGCTTGAAACCTGCATCTTTCTATTCCTTACGTTCTACTTCCTGTGTGTAGCTTCGCTTGATAAGTGTCTCAGGGCTACAGCATCTTCACTATCTTGAGATCTAAACGGTAATAAAGACTTTGCCTTCAAAGCTCCATCCAGTGATTTTAGCCCACGCACCACAGCATTGTTACAAGTTGCCTGGCCATATAATTCTCTGAAATCGAAGAGTCATGATCCTTAGACTCCTTGGCATTGCAACTTTGGGTGGTCCTTGAACTTCCCACAGGGCAGGGAACCCTGATTGCTTTTAGGGCTGACGAGGGAGGGGGACTTGATTGGGGGAGGGAAATTGGAGGCAGCGGTGGGGATGAGACAGTAATCATTAATAAATAAACAAATAAATAAAAAAATAAAATGAGTATCAAGTGGACAGCACTGCCAAGTTTTATTGCCATCATTGGATGAAATATGGTCGCAGCAACTAAAGTTGAAGCTGGTGAAACACTTTCCTATGTATGTGTTTTACAAAAAGAGCAAACCTTTTATGCTTTCTTTATACAACTTGAAGCTTTAGCTGGATGGGAGTCCTTGGGAAACCTGTGCTGTTGTTCCAATGCAGAGATGTGTCTACTTAATGGTGCTAATCTCTCTAACATTAAGAGCTTTTTACCCTGAAAATGACTTAATTATTAAATGTATTTAATTTTAATTTGATTATTTAATTTCCTAATTTGTTTATTGTAGGGTAAAATGTTCTAGCTCACTTCTGGATTTTGAAAATCCACCAGTCTCTGAGTTTGAAATTTGACCAATCCCTGAGCTTCCCCCAAGTTCAAGACTTGAAATCTCATCCGTCCTTTATTTTTTCCACAGAGTGCTTCAATTTGTGGCATGAAAGACTTGTTTCCCTGCTTCTTTCTTGTCTTAAACATCCCACTTTTATGATGGAAAATGTTCATACCTATGAGAAGGAGAAATGCAGTTTTATTTGTGAACATTTATTTCTCTTCATTTTTTATGAAAACCTAAATTAGTACTATATTTATATAATTTTCACTGCTCTTTCCCCTTACAACTTCTTTCATGTTTTATCAAATCCCACTTGAATCCATGGCCTCTTATTATTATAACCATAATATATATGTATGCGTGTGTATGTGTGTGTGTGTGTTTGTGTGTGTGTGAAAGAGAGAGAGAGAGAGAGAGAGAGAGAAAGAGAGAGAATACTACTGACTTCATTTAGTGTTGCAATTATGGTCTTGTGTTTAGAGCTGACTATTTTGGATCTGATAGGCTATAAAGAGCTTCACATAAAGAATATTGATTCCCCTTTATGTAGTTCTTGATTGACTATAACTGTTCATCTAGTGTTGGATTTTTGTGAATTCCCCCTATCCTCTTCAGCACATTGACTAGTGTTAATATTACACAGATCTTGTTTACACAAGCATAGTGTTAAGATTACATGTATGTAGTATCCTTATCATGTTCAAAAAACACTATATCAAACATTATGTTTTTTTCCTCTAGTTATTAGTGTTATTCTGATTATTTTTGCATTGTGTTGTCAAAGCATTAGCTAGAAATGACATTGTAACTGTATCATTGGGAGCTGAGTCATTTATTCTCTGCATTTTGACCTAGGTGGATTTATCTTATAACCTCTACTGTAAAAAGAATAAATAAATAATAGAAAAGGAAGCTTCTTTGGTGAGTTGTGAGATCTTCACTGTGAATATATTAATAAGTATTTACAGTACATTTATTTATGTGAAAGATGATATCTTTTTATTGCTTTAGAAAGCAGCCTGGACCATCTTTTTTTTTTAATCTGTGCATATTAACAAATAAATACAACAAAATACGGTATTGAATGCTATAGTCTCTTAATTTTCAGATTACAAGTCTTACTTTGCTTAATTTTTAGGGTTTAAAAATAAAACATTGGGTGCATTGCTTATCTAATATAATATCCTAAATATTTATATGTTCAAACAAACTTTAAAACATTATTTAGACTTAAATTTCATGCACCAAAAGTGGGTGTGCAGGATATTGAGGTGGGAGAGAAATCAAGTACTAAAGCTGAAATGAACTGAAAGCCAGTAACAGAGGTGCTTGCTCTGGTGTCAGCTCAGTTCTAATGTGATTAGACAGCAAGAGCCTTGAAATGACACAATAGACTGGCCAGAGGAGATTGACTTCTAAAGAAGCTGATTATAATGTCTTCACGAGAAAGGTCATGGTGGCCCAAAGAGTAATTCCAGCATTCAAACACTAAGGCAAGTAGAACATGCGTTTCAGGGAGACCTGGGTTACAGAGTCACTTTGATGCCTGTACCACTTTGTCTCAAAATAAAAATGAACTGAAAGGACACTTTAGTTATATCTTAGTGCAACTGAAACCCAAATTTCAACATTTAAAAAAAAAACATCTTTACCATATTCTCTGGTGCTAATTTATTTTTATTTCTAGAATTTTAATTTATTTATAAATCCATTGGAAGTAAACACACAAAGGGATATTATCTAAAGTTTATACATGTACGTATTAAAATGTCTAAGGCACATTATGTATATCAATCTCTGGAGAAAGTGATTATCTTTTTAGAATAGAAACTATAAATCTTTTACACAATTTGTCTTGATTACCTATAATCACTCTACTGTAGTACTGATGCCAAAAGAGATTTTCCTGAATTAACCTAAATTGTTTCCTTTCTCTGTCCTTTTCTCATGCCTCCCTTTTCCCTCATTTCTCTCTCTATTCTCTGATACCCCCCATCATTCTACTCTCTATTCCTAGTATATCAAAATTGGAAGATTTTATTTTAAGAATGAAAGTATGTAATATCTGTCATCTATGTTTGGTCTTTGTTACTTTTGTTAATTTAAAAACCTTGAAGAAATAATAGGCATTTTCAAAATAAAAAGTCAAGTTTGTTATTTTGAACCAACATCTAGTAACTTGAACAGATTTAAATGGTGAAAGGATGGAGGTAAAATATAAGGGTATGGTATTCCCCCGTAACTACTGGATTATAATTAAGATACATATACACCTTCAAAGCACAACACTATTCACAAAAACCAGACTGTGATATCAAGCTAGGCATTCATCAATGGAAGATGAAATATATATATATATATATGCCTTCGCTTGCCGTTGAAGCAAAACATATAATTCCTTATATCTATATTGGCGTAAATGATAAGAATTTTCTACTGTTTTATTAGATACGAAAAAAAGGTTTTCATTCCCATATTTGCAATTCTTAATTTACCCCCTAGAATATCTAGTATAGTGGTATTAATCCCTTCTTATTGATAGTTTTTTTCTTTCTTTTTTTCCCTTTGTTTTGTGTTTTTATTTTGTTTTGCTTTTTTTTTGCTTTTGTTTTGTTTGGATTTTTTGTTTGTTTGTTGGGATGTTTGTCTCATTGGCTATTATAGGTCAAGTCTAGTATTAAATTCAGAGATCTGTTTGGTTTTTCTTCCCATGTGTTAAGATTAAAGCTATGGGACACTAGGTTTGGCTTTGTTAGCATTATTTCCTGATGTGGGATTCCCCTATGTTTGCTGTGAATACCATAGGTTAATGAAGAAACTGGTTTGCCCTGATAAGGTAGAACAGAGCTAGGAAGAGAAAACTTAAATTGAATGCTGGGAGAAAGGAGGCAGAGTCAGAGAAGAAGCCATGGAGTCACCACTAGAGACAGACATGCTGAAAACTTGCTCATAAGCCACAGCCTTATGGTGGTATACAGATTCCTAGAAATGGGTTAAATTAAAATGTAAAATCTGGCCATATAAAAATCAAAAGTAGATTTGTTGATAATTCTAAACTAGAGGACACTAGCATAATTTATCATACTCAGAAATATAGGCACTTTTTGTAAAAATGGTATTTAAAAAATGACTTTAGGCCAGATGGTGGTGGCACATGCCTTTAATCCCAACACTCAGAGGCAGAGGTAGGTGAACCTTTGTAAGTTCGGGGCCAGCCTAGTCTACACAAGTAAGTTCCAGGAAAGCCAGGGCTACACAGAGAAACCCTGTCCCCAATCCCCTCCATAAAAAAAAAAAAAAGAAGAAAATGAAAAAAATTTCAATTCTACTTCAAATGAAAACAAAAATGAAATTGATAGGATAGAAACATAACTTATTCAAACAGACACACAAATTAAAGAGAACAGCAACATTTCAGTGGTTGTTTATATCTTTTGCAAGTAGTAGTCATCTGGTTGCCCAAAAAGTTTCTAATTTTGTCAGTGAGAAGGATGAAAAGCAGGAAGAACCTAGACATGTGGACAATGCCATCAAGATACCAGATCGACCTTTAAAATCTTCCTGGCATAACAGTACGTACAGGAGGTAACCGGGGCATAAGGGAGAACATGGAATAATAAAAGCAGGTTAATTTAAGTTATAAAAGCTAGTGGGACAAGTCTAAGCTAATGATAAAGCTTTCATAATTAATAATAACTCTCCAAGTCATTATTGGCACCTAGCAATGGAAAAGAAAGTCAGTCTACACATTTAAAATAGACATTAAAACTTTTTCATAGTTCTTTGATATGATGCATTTTTTCCAAATTTGAATCGATAGCAAAATGACAAATCAAATAAATTCATTGTGTCCACATACCATACATTCCAGAGATTTGTAGCATTAATTGTTATGATTCAGATATCTTCCAAAACCCTCTCCTGCATCCATATTTCAAGTTTAATCCCATTTCATATGATTGGACAACTATGTGACTTATTTGTAACCTTAAGAATAAGATAGTAGTGAAGTTCTTAAGATTTTTCATACTATTTCATAAGAAGAAAAACAAATTGTATCTTATTTAATACTTTGTTTGCTTTTGGTCCAATCCATAACCATTTAAGATATCCCACTATTCTGAAACTTTCACACTGGAAAGGCCACATTTGGACATTAAAGTCTAAACTGATTAAGGTCAAGTAATTGTTAAGCTGACCCACCTGTTAATTGAGTCCAGGAGTGAATTTCCCTCTCACACTAGTGTCCATTCATTTATAATAGATACAGATAAGAACTAACTTACTGTGTCCAAAATTTACAGGCAAATGGATGGATCTAGAAAACATCATTGTGACTGAGGTAGTGCAGACCCAGAAAGATAACTATCATATGTACTCATTCATAAGTGGTTTTTAAACATAAAGCAAAGAAAACCAGCCTATAAATAACAATCCTAGAGAACCTAGACAACAATGAGGACCCTAAGAGAGACATACATTAATCTAATCTAAATGGAAAGTATTAAAAGACAACATATCCTGAGTAAATTTGGAGCATAGGAACAATGAGAGAGGGTTGAAGAGGAGGGGAGAGGAAGTGAGGGGAGCAGAGGAAAATGTATAGATTAATAAAATCAATAAAAAAGAACTAAGTTACACCTTCTATAGTGGTTTTAAAGAAAATAGTAGCCAAAGGGAGTGGCACTATTAAGAGTTGCAGCCTTTTTGGAGTAGGTATGGTCTTGTTTCAGTTTCATCTGATACTGTGGAGAAGGATTTAAGATATTATATATGCTCAAGCCATGCCCTGTGAGACAGTTTAGTATCTGATTCTTGCTGATAAAGATGTCAGCTCCAACACCATGTCTGCCTGCAAGTCACCATGTCCCACCATAAGGATAATGAAATAAACCTCTGAAACTGTAAGCCACCTCATTAAATGTTTTCCTTCATAAAATTTGCCGAGAATCTGGTGCCTCTTCACAGAAATGAAAACCTTAAGTAAAACACTCAAGTAACTTCCTCTGTACATGACCCACAAATTATGAACAAAAAATTCCCTTCAGTTACTGAGGTGTAGAGTATTTTAACATTAAGTAATAGTAAATAAAACATGCATAATTTGCTAGAAAGCTTCCAGGGCAATTGAATCAACTTTTTATTCAGTAAAGAAAGGAATGTCATTGTGCTGACAAGTTTTATATCAACTTGACTCAAGTTATAGTCATTTTGAAAGAAAGAACCCCAGTTGAGAAACTGTTGCTACCAGATTTGCCTATGGAGGAACTTTTGTTGCATTTGTTGATTGATGTTTGATATGAGAGGACCAAACAAACAGAGTGGTGCTGCATGTGTTCTGGCCATCCTGATTACTATTTGAAAGCAGGATAGCAAATGGTAATCAAGCAGTGAGCAGCATTCCTCATGGCCTCTGCATCAGTTCTTACCCCCAGGCTCATGCCTTGAATTCCATGGATGTTGCACGATAGAGTTAAATTGACCTCTTTCCTCTTCAAGTAGATTTATCATAGTATTTTATCACAGCAATAGGTATCAAACATATGGATCCGTATATTTATGTATGCAACAGAGAAGATAGGGATTTTTTTTTTTTGCAAAGCAGAGAATGGGATGCATTCTTCATGTTGGTGGGTGTAGGTTTTCCTTTGTTTGTCTTGGCAGCTCATCTTTTACACTTATTTTACTTTGAGAATTTAATACATGCATAATTTATTGACTTATTTTCCATTCCTTTCCAAATTCTCCCATATTACCATATTATATCTTAAATTTGGATCATCTTTTAAAATTATTTTTGTTACACAAATAAATATAATATATTTCCATGGGTCTCATATTCTCATACACATACACACATGCCAAAATACATATGTATGTGTGTGTTGTTTTGTCTATTAGTGTGTGTGTGTGTATGTGTGTGTGTGTATGTGTGGTTAGTGCTGACCCCTGGACTGGTATATGCTAGCAATGGGCTTATCCCTAAACAAGACTAAGACTGATTCTCCCTCTTTTAGTAGTAATTAATTTCCTTTAGGTCTATATGAAGGAGTGGTGTCCAAGCCAGCTACCTACAGTGAGGTCATGAACTGTGAAAGAGAACCCTTTGCTACCACTTTCAATAATCAATCATAATTCTCAACTATATTCTAAATATTTATCCCTAAATTTACAGAAAAGTGTTAGTCCCACACCTCACCAAAGAACCTCTTTTGTTCTTCAAAAAATATTATAGAAACAAATACAGTTTGTTAAAATGGAGACAACAACTGAGTGTAGTGTATCCCACCTCAGTTTGTACAACTAAGGCATAGGCCCTACACCTCAAGCTTAAGTAGTATTATGGAAAGTTTTTTAGGATTATTGTAAGAATCAGTGGCCTTATCTGCAGCAAGATTGTGTCTTCTACATATGAAAATAAGTTATGCCCAAAAATCACCTTAGCAAAACCACCATGATCACAGTACCAATTAAATACACAATGTGTAAATTCTCATCCTTTTAAAACAATTTTATAACAAGAGAAATTAAATTAGATTTTAACCAATTCATAGTTTCTGAATAATTTATGTTTCTATTTAGATAACCAGTCATTTGTAAAAAAAATATTTATTTTCAACATTATTCATAGCAGATATGTTTAAACTTACTGTGTACAACATAATATGTTATATACTAGGGGGTTACCAAAAAGATATGCCACTGAGAAGTGGCCATTTCATTGTTTAATGTAAAAGAGAAGCAATTAATTTTTTATTATCTAAATATAATTAGTTATGTGATAATTCCCTTCTCTTCAAAAACCCTGCTATAGCATAAGGAAGAAAGCTTTATTCAATGAAATATTTATTGACTGCCTTGAATGTGAGATCATCTTGGAACTCCATTTCATTAGGTAGATTTGAATGGTTCTAGATATTACATTGAGAATATCAGATACACAGGAATGACAAAGCAGGTATATTAAAGAGAAGTGAGAATTTTCACATCCTATAATAATTTTTTATATGTACAAAAAAGATATGAAGGATAAGAGGGAGAAATATAGTTTGGAACCATATGAAAAAAATGTATTTGATGTCTGATATTACTGTAAGGAGCCAAAAATGAAGTATGCATTCATGGCAAAAGTTTATGTTATTAGGAAGTAAAATCTCTTCATTTTCTGGAGATGACATTTGGTTTTAAACTTTGTAATTATTTAATTCAGTTTAAATAAGAATGTATAAGCCAGAACTTATCTGCCAAGAGCACTGCTATAGAATACTGGTGTATTTTTATTTAAAATATATTTTTCATTTTACATACCAATCTCAGTTCCCCCTTCCTCCACTTCTCCCATTTCCCCCCTCCCACTCTCCCAAGCTTTATCCACTTCTCAGAAGAGATAAGGTCTCCATTAGGGAGTCAACAAAGTTTGACATACCAAGATGAGGCAGGACCAAGGCTTCTCCCACCCCATATCAAGGTAACACACCATAGGGAATGGTCTCTAAGAAAACACTTCATGTACCCTGGATAAGTGACACACTAGGAACTCCTAAAAGATCAAGCCATATAACTTTCACCCATATTTAGAGGGTATAGTTTTGTTCCTTGCAGGTTCTGCAGATGTCATTCTTAGAGTCCATGAGATCCCAGTAGCTGTGGTGAGCTGTCTCTGTGGTTTTAGTAATCATGATCTTGACCTCCTCTCTTTCTCATGTGATTCCTCCTCCCTCTCTTCAGCTGAACTGCAGGAGCTCAGCCGTGTGCTTAGCTGTAGTTCACTGCATCTGCATCATCAGTTGCTGGGTGTGGTTTTAGATGACAACTAAAGTTGTTACTAATCTTATTAAAGGAGAAGGTCCATTCAGGTATCCTCTACACTATTGCCAAGAATCTTAGTTGGAGTAATCCTTACAGATTTCTGAGAATTTTTTCAAGCATCAACCTAACCTCAAAATGGTTCCCTCTATCAAGATATCTTTTTCCTTACTCTCCCCCTTTGTCCTTCACCCAACTGGGCCTTCTGATCCCTTGTGTTCCCATCCCCCATTCCCTCAGTTTTACCCTCTCTCCCAGCTTACTTAGGAGAACTTAACTATTTCCCCTTCCTGAGGCCATCCATGTGTGTCCCTCTTAGGATCCTTCTTTTTACCTATTTTCTCTGGGGTTATAGCTTTTAGCCTTGTTATCCTCTGTTTTACATCTAATATCCACTTATGGGAGAGTACATAACATGTCCTTAGCTGTCAGGAAAGTACAAATAAAAAATGACTCTGAAATATCATCTTGCATCTATCAGAATGGCAGATTCTGCAGGAAATGATGTGAGATAAGGAGAACACTCCTTCACTGCTAGTGGAAGTGCAAATATGTACAACCATTTGGAAATTAGTATGGTGGTTTCTCAGAAAATTGGGAATCAATATTCCTCAAGACCGAGCAATTATCTTGTGATTATATTCAAAGGATGCACAATCAAACCACAAGGACAGTTGCATATCTATGTTCAAAGCAGCATTATTTTTCATAACTAGGACCTGGAAACCACCTAGATGACTCTCAGTGGAAGAAAGGATAAAGAAATTGTGTTACATTTATAAAATGTAATATTACTCAGCGTTAAATAACAAGGAAATCTTAAAATTTGCAGGCAAATGGATGGAACTAGGAAAACCCTCCTGAGTGAGGTAATGCAGATCAAGAAGGGCAAATATAGTGCATTTATTTAATAAATGTTTAACTTCTACTATATTATAAATTGAACATAATGAACCTCCAAAAAAGTGACAAGGCCTAACCATCAGAGCTAAAGAGGCTAAAGAAGGAAATGGTCACTTTGAAAAATAAAATATGAACACCTGTGTAAGAGTATTTAACAGAAATATTTGATTTGCTTCTTTAGGAAAAACATCATATTGATAGTAAGTGTCTGTTTAGGGAACACTGTGAAATTGGTGATCATGAAGCTTAGACTCAAATAAGGATTTTAGTAGACAGAGCAGATTTCATTTATCATTTTTTGTCCTCCTGAATTTGAATTTGTGATGTTGATAAAAAGCAAAGGCATCATCAAATTTTATGTGTGAATATATTTGTGTATGTGTCTATATTTAAGGCAATAATTTAAAAATGCCATCATAGATTTGAAAGAGATAAATGGGAGTGAAGCTAACAAAGTGATTTGGAGGGAGCAAAGGGAAGGGGGAAATATATAATGCTTTTATAATCTCAAAAACTAAAAACAAAATTTTATCATTTATGTATTTATTCAGAAATGCAAATATAGATACTTTTTAATGTTTACTTTTTGTATACATAATTATATATTAGAGCTTGACTGAGAGGCTACAGTGAAGTCTACATCTAAAATATAACTGTTACTATCTTTTCCCTCCTGATAATAAGATGGATTATAATATATCTAGAGGATACACCCTTCTTCAGGTTTGATGTCTATGAGTGCATGTAAAAATGTTTAAAACATTAGGGAAGGCTTTTCAGAATAGAATTACTTGAGGGTTAGAACAGGGCAAGTTAAGCATCTTGATGTTCATAATCAGAACTGGTGCTGCAGCATGTCAGGGAGAGAAATAAGCTCAACGCAACATGCTTTACTCAGAGTTCATTTACATATATATTAAATATATATTATTGCTTGGGAGATAATCACAGTTTTCAATATTTATAGTTTTGAGTCAATGGTAACATCACTTACTGTGTATGGTGCCAGGGCAAAAACTGCTAATTAGGTGAAGTATTCTCAAATTAGTTTTATTTCATCGAGTAGCTACAAGATAATTGGAATATGCATGATAGAATGAAAGCATTTTCACATTGTGAGACATTTAATGCTGAAACACTGGAGAAAAAGAAACAGGCAGAGACAATGGCGCCCCATGCTTTCACACACCTTTTGAACCACACAGCCAGTGATATCAAGCACATACCACTTGACATTTGCACAAAAGGACTGTGATTTTTTTTTTGTCTTTTATTACAAAATATAATGAGCTACACACACATGTATATAATATTCTGGAGTTATATCCATTTGATTTAAATATTAGGTTTCTTTTGTCAACTTGACACAAACCAGGATCATTGGGAAAAATAAATCTCTATTAGGAAAATGTCTTTATCAGGTTGGACTTTCAGCAACTCTTCAGGAATTTTATTGACTAACAAATGGGTGTCCAGGCTACTGAGGGTAGTGACACTCATGGACAGGTGGCTCTGGACTGTATATGAATGTTAATTTAAAATGAGCTTGCAAAAGTTGAAGGGAAGCAGCATTTCTCAATTCTATCTCCTTTGTTTCCTGACTCCGGATTTCTGCTCTGTTTGAGTTTCTGCCTTGTTTTCTCTCCATGATGCACTGTAATTAATCTCTAACCAGAAGAAACCCTCTCCTCACCAGGAGAAATTTATCACAGAAATAGGAAGCAAACTGACACACTGGGAGATTCTTAATGACAATGTAAATACTACATTTTATTGAGTGATAAAATGCCCAAGAAATATGAGGATAAAATTCTAGATAGAACTCTAACAAACAATTTAAAATGTCAAAGAATGTGCTAACTCTGAAATGAATACAACTCCACACTCAGTGTCAAGAGCATTTTATAACTCTTACCATTTACATCTTCACAGTAATCCATAACTTATTCTTGATAATGACAATATTTATAAATCGAGTTTAATACTAAACAATATATATCAATAAAACTAAAATATGCTGATCAGTGCTATTGGTCAATATTGATGACATTGAATCATTGGTAAAAAGAATAAAGAAGAAAAACCTTGCAAGCAGCATAAATAAGGATATATATTACATATATATTAAGTATGATTTTTAAGAAGTTTATTGTGAACACTCTGCTTAAGCCTTCAGTATCGCTAAGATTCAGTAATCTAATTTTCTTTGAAACAGTCTTTGCTGGTATTCTCAGGAGTTGCATTTGAAGGCTCTGATACTGAGATGCATGTGTGTGCATGCGAATTCCAAGATGTAATAAAAGCAATGAAATGAAAAGAGGAAGAGTAAAATATAGAAAATACAGCCACAAGATATTTGGTAAAAGAAAGCAATGAGAAATTTGGGTCAGTAAATTGGAATTCTAAAATCAAATAAATTTTTTAATACCTATATTATCAAATATTAAATCATATAACCACATAGTACTATTAATATAAGCAAATGTTAAAACTATTCTTAAACTAGGACAAAAATAAGAAGATATAAAGCATAAAGGAAGCATTTTAAACATAAAAAATACATAACTTTGAATAGAAATTACAGTATTAGCTTGTTTTTCAACAGAATAAGATCTAAAGGAGTTAAGCAAATATTTCAATGAACAAAAGTTGAGAGCGACACCAACAGAGTATAAAGAATGGAACAAAATGAAACAAACCAACACAAACAGGATGAAGTAAAACCTTAGCCACTGTGTTTTTAAGAACACATTTTAAATAGATGAGTAAATTAATGTTTTGTAGCTTTATTTACAGAGAAATTGACAAATAACAGTAAGAAAATGAACATAGACTACCTGGCACGGAATGATAAAAATTTAATAACATCTGTTTAGCTCACAATTTTGGCATCTGTGAAGTCCAAATACTATGGCAGTGACTTTGTGGAGGGTCACGTGGTTTAGTTGGTGGTAAAATACAAAAGAAGAAAGACAAAAACAGCATTGCATGAAAGACAGTTATCCTTAGAATAGTTAACTCTCTAAAAGGTTAAAATTCTGGTCAGAGACCTAACTCCCTCTGGATAGGCCGTGATCTCTATGTGCATATTATCAAAACTACATGCATATTAAACACCTCACATTCCTAGCTCCATTTTTCTGATGGCCACATCTTATAAGTTTTGGTGTGAGGGGAATCACACTCAAAATGTTCCATTTTTAATATCTTATTTTTTTATCTGTTGCTCTTTATTTCCTGTCAGCTTTTCTCTATCATACTTTATGTTTGTAGATACATATCTTATTTGTATAAAATTTTTCATCTAATAAAAATAAAACTTTTTGATTAAAAATTGACAAATATATTCATACTTATGTGTAATAAAACATCAAATTTAATTTCAAATCATGAAGAAAAACATTTAGAAATAGAATGGGTAAATGCAACATGAAAACCCCATTTTAACTGTATGATTCCAGTTTAGGAAGAATCCAGTAAACAAACTGTAAGGTATTTAAAATCTTAAAACAAAAATCATGTAACATTATAAAAATGTCAGCATCACATTTTTATGATTAAAAAGACAAATATACAGCAGAGTGATTCTAGAAAAAAAAATGACATTTTCTATATGTGTGCATGATGTGAGATATTGCAGTATGAGAAAATATATGAAAAAGATGTGAGTTTGTTATTGACAAGGTGAACAAGGAGTTTACAGTATTCCCATTTTTCTAGCATCCTCTGTAGATTTGGAGTGTGTGATATTTTACATTCCTTTCATCTGTGTTACTTACAAAGGTTTTACTGACTCTGAGTACTGCTGTAAAAGGGAAATATTCTTGATTTAAGCAGGGATATAACTGGTTTATTCATAAGCAGATGAGGAGTCACATGAGAAGATTGTACATAATTTTGAGGATCTGTCCTACTACATTCTGTTCACTGAATTCTTTTAACATTTTCTATAATGCAACCTCATTTAAACCTATACAAATCATGAGAACTGCTGCATGATATATTATCAAGCAAAAAAAAAAAGCAATAAAAGAACTGTCTGCAATTGGGAAATAATCATTGCTTAGTTGTTTATGTATGTACATGTCTCTTTGTAGATACATCGTGGTATATGTTAAAGATAAGTCAATGATAGATTGAAAGATAGATGATGGATGGATAGCTAGACAGACAAACATATACATACATACATACAGACATACAAACACACACATATATAAGCACATACATACATACATATTTGTGCTCTGATAGATGTAGGTGATTTTGCCTGTAAATGAGTGTATGTGAGCCGAAGGTCAAATTGAAATTTCTCCTTCAGTTTTTCTTTTAGAAAGAGGATTTGGGATTGAATCTAGAACTTGCCATCTTTACTAGACTGTCTTTTCAATAAATCTCTGGGATTCTCTTCTCTCTGACTACGTCAATACAGGTACCAACAAAAAAGTCTGGTTTTACAAGGCATCTGAAGTCACATTCTCTTGGTTTCATAGTCAATCCTTAGGGACCTATCTCTTCAGGCCTTTTGATATATGCTATACTTTTCTTTTTCCCCAGTCAACAAAGAAATATATATATTTATATATTGATATTTTTATTATGTTTCTTAATATTAAATTTTATTTTTGAGTACATTCTTGTTTTTATTTAATTGTATTCATAAACATATTTTGTAATATTTTCAAAGCTCTACAAAGTCTTTTTTTGAAAGATTTTGTCAGTTTCATTTTTTATGTAAGTGGGTGTTTTGCCTCCCTTCATATCTGTCTGTGCACAACATCTATGAATGAAGTTCACAGAGGCCTGAAGAGGCAAAAGATTTCCTTGGAATGGGAGTTACAGATGTTTTGATCTATCATATGGTTGCTTGAGACTGAATCCTGGTCCTCTGGAGGAAAAGTCAGTTATCTTAAATACTGTATCCCATATGTGCACTTATTAAATAGAAACTTATAAGTTTAAATTAACAAATTGAAAGGCCACATTTTATATAATCTTGACACATTTTTTGTTGTTGTTCTCACATTTTCGGCAACAGAGTATCTGACTCTGCTGTAGAAACTCTTTCAGCCAATAGCATTTAAGAAAACAGCCCACTTGTGTGTGGTCTCTTATACTATAAATCCAACCATAAAGCTATCAAGGTTTCTTTCTTTTTTGGTTTCTGCTATTGGGTTCCTATTCCTCCTTTGTGCAGAGGACTGTGATCTGTGAGTTCTTTAAATAAATAACCCTTTATTATACTCAATTTTGTGTTAGTGTGGCACTATGTTATTCATATTCTCTTACCTCTGGCACTCCATTCAGAAGAGAACTTGAAAAGGTGCAGAAGGACATTTATGGTGATAGACAATTCTATTAGCTTTGGGAAATCATTAAATTTATCAGCTTGGCAGGTAGAACTAAGATGACTTAACATGTTTTTAAAGAAAACCATGAATTGAGATAAATTTAGTAACAATTTATTTTTATCTCAAGCAATGAATGAACAAGGGTACAATCTATTGTATAGTCAAGTGTTTGTACTTATTCTGATAAATGAATTCATTTTTGAACACTCCAAGTATATTTGATTCTTAAGTAACTCAAAGGTATAGCTATTAAGTTAAGATAATTAGGCAAAAGAAGTAAGGAAACAACTAATTATGACTCATATATCTAGGAAATAAATATGTGATAAATATGAAGTTTGTTGTATACTAACTGAGATTATATTTTAATATACAGAGAAATGAATTAGATATAATACATCAAAAGATAATTTAAATGAATGTCTTAAGTCATGGGTAATAAAATTTGACAAAGTTTTGGAAGACAGAGATTCCACCTGAATGTCACATTTATCATTATAATATGATAATTATTTATAGGAAAGTATTGGTGCACATGTTATAGAGTACACAAGTGTAGCAGCTGGACACTTGTTGGTTTCCGGCCATCCAGCTAACTTAGACCAGAAATAATTACACAGAAACTATATTAATTAAACCACTGCTTGGCCCATTAGCTCTAACTCCTTATTGGCTAACTCTTACATCTTAATTTAATCCACTTTAGTAATGTGTGCATCACCATGAGGTTGTGGCCTACCAGCAAAATTTCAGGATGTCTATCTCTGACAGCAGATCCGTGGCATCACTCTGATTTTGTTGAAATAGGTGCGGCGGGGCTGTGTCCCCAGCACCCGGCCGCCCACATGGCTAGCTTATGCCCAAAATAATTACACGGAAACTGTATTTTTTTAAACACTGCCTGGCCCGGCTAGTTCCAGTTTCTTATTGGCTAGCTTTTACATATTAATCTAACCCATTTCTAATATTCTGTGTAGCCCACGAGCTGGCTTACCAGGGAGGATCTTAACCTGCGTCTGTCTGGCGTGGGAGAATCATGGCAACCCTCGACTCAGCTTCTTTTTCCCAGAATTCTGTTCTGTTTACTCCACCTACCTAATTTTCTGTCCTATGAGGGCCAAGGCAGTTTCTTTATTATTAACCAATGAAATCAACAGATAAGATACAAGACCCACCTCCATCATGATTTGACCCTCCTTCTCCCAGCAGACACCTTAGCTTTCCCATTTAGTTCTGTAGCTCAAATCAGTTCTTTATTTATTAACCAATAAAAGCAACACATAGACAGAAGGACCTCACACACCACATAAGCCATCATGAGCAGATAAAATCCAAGTTTGCATTATCTTGGCGATATAGGTATTACCTCCTGACAATCTTGGAAATAAGGAAAAACACTTATTCACAGAAAAAGAAATTTGGAGGGTATATTTATCCACTTTCACCACAATAAAACAAGACAAGGATGTGAAGTGAAGTAATCATGTAAAAAAGGAATGAGAAACTATGTGTCAGAGTGATTGTAGAAAACGCTCACATCAAACTTCTCTCCATGTTCTACTGCACACTGAATCTATAATGAGCCTCCTCAGTTTGTCAGTTAGCATTCACATCTCCAGGTTTCCTACCTTTGAAATGAATGGGTCACAAAGAAAGCACTAATTCATTGTTGGTCATAATACTTTCTGAAAGCTAAATGATCATGAAACAAGAATCTTTCTGGTACCTTATCATAAATTCATGGTGTTAAATGATTCTTATATGTTGAGTATTACTATTGCAGTTCCTATTCATAAGATACTATTCTGAGGCACAGGGTACTGAAATTTTAGCACTTTGAACCAGTGATTCCAAACAGATATGATATATTTGTAGGTTTCTTTTATTATAGTGACTCTTAAATTCATGGTGGCATGAAAAGGAAAAAAGAAATGCTGATGTGAAGGAGTACAAGGAGTGGGACTAAAAAAGACTTCAGGGAAGAGAAGGCTGATATTATGTATGCATGAAAATGTCACAAAGATACCTGTTACTTTTTATGTGAATTTAGAAAACAATAGAAAAATACCCTCATCTGTTTTTTTTTTTTTGTACAACCAGTTTGTTGTAGCTTATCATCCTAAAATATAAAGACTCTTAAAAGTTTAGTTCTACTGAAAAAGGTTATATTTGTTCAATCCATACTCAGTTGATGATCAAATAAGCTTTCTCAATAAGGCTATGTAATTATGTAATGTTGCTACTAATTTTATTCTCTGTCACCATTCTAATGTATTTAAATAAAAAGATTTCCAACACAGACTGGGATAAATAAACTTTTTCATAGCTATTTATGATAAATATGCTGAGCAAATAAAAGCCAGTGCTTTTCTTGAAACACTGTTTTAATCAGAATATATTTGAATATAATTTTCACAGTTATAATCAGATATGGAATTTGGATTTTCCCTTCCCTTATTTTCTCTCTTTCACTCAGATTATCACATAAAAGCCTTCTTAGTGTTCTGGTATTTTTCATCTATATCCAAAATGCTATGGCTCCTATCACCTTTGCTGTTGAAAGTCAAAACAAAGTTTCAGAGAAAAGATTAGGATAATAGGCTGACAAAATGAAGCAGGCAGAAGAACTAAGAAATAGCTTTCTTGTTTTTTTTTTTTTTTATATGCTGATGTTGAAAACCAAGAAATGAGCAAAGATAACATGTGAGAAATATTTAAAAGTCTGGTCATAAATTATAAAAATAGAATTTTTTTTGTATTACATCTTCATTAAACACAAATACACGCTATTTATGAAAGGTTACATATGCATATGTGTGCATCACACTCATGTATCTATAATATATTATGTGTAATTTGAGTTTTATTAAATAATATCAAAATTATCCACGATGCTAGAAATAATTGATATATTGGAATTTACAATTTGGGAAATAAAAGACACATATTAGATTTTCCCTAACATATTCTTTAAAGTTGTTTATTTCCATGTAACTTATAACATTCTTAAATCAAGTCATTTCATTTACTTCAAAATATGTAAAGTCAGTTCTGAATAATTACAGTTGTTAAGAGACGGAGAGTAGTTTGGCGCTGTAATAGATAAGATCACATATGTACATGCCTCCATTAAGAGTTATGTGGTTTATAATCACTTTCCCTATAATATGCTTAAGCAATATATCTTGCCAGATTCCATTGCCTGTATTGTTTCCACTTATAATACCTAAGATTTGAGGTACAGGAGACAAATGTACATCACCGTTAATGTATAATTATGTTAATCAGCCCTTTGATATTCAAAACATATCAAACATTTCCTTTAAAAAGCTATATGTATCTGATCAAATTGCCTTCATTTCTTCATATCACTTTATTATAAATTCATTTAAAAGTTTAAAAATTATTTTCTTTACTTTTAAATTATAATATGTTTACATAATTATCCATTTTCATTTCATCAAAAACCCTCCCATATAATCTTTGTTCTTTTTTTCAGATTCATTTGTAATTAGTTGATACCAATTGGTTATCCAATACCATTTTAAAAACGTAAGAACAAGTAATATATAGACTGAAATGTGTGTACTTATGAATTTAATAATATATATGATTATGCAAATATATATATATCTGTGTTTCTATGTTTGGGTCTAGTGCTCTTTTATAGAAAGATGCATATCATCACCAAAGACTGTATATTAGCTGTAGAACATTTCTTAGTGTTTTTGACGGTATACAATCATAGTGAGGGATACTATTTAAAAATTAGCAATCTTCTCAAGAGAAGAGTATAATTTTCTTCTGTGGTTCACTTAATGAATTTTGTATGGATTAATATGTATACAAGTATATAATATTTACTTGTTTATTATAATTAAGCATATGCCAATTAATCTTTTATATATAAACAACAAAACATAATGTCTGAAGACAAATCAATACACTATGTGTTGATCACATCTTAACCATGAATAAATATTGATGCTGAATACAAATTTTTCAAACACCATCTATAAAACAAGAAACTAAAAATGTGTACTTGGAAAGCAAAACAGAAATATGGTTAACAACTATAGACAAGCTTAGGCATTTCAATAATTTAAATGTTGTGACTGCATTTATTTTTTGCTATGGAGAACAACTGTAACATGCTGTAACATGTAGCAAAATTTAATAAAAAAATATGTGATCTTATTGAACCCAATTTAATACACACAGGTGCACGCACATGTTTATTTATACAAAAGTACATATCCATGTTGGGAAACACACCATGCAGATATCCAAGAATGCAATGAGAACTGATGAAAAGTCAGAAATAAACTGTAGTATATGTAATAATTTTACCTAATTAAATAACTCTCCTGCTCTATATAAAAATTACTTTTTTCAGTTTTTCTTGTAAGACATTTGTTTCAAGTTATTTTTATTTTTATTACTTTTAATTATTTGTGTACATGTCTGCATGCGTGTATGCATGTGGGTCTGTCTCTCTATGTGAGATTGTGCGTGTGCACTTGTGAGTGTGTGATTGGTATATGTAACCCATAGAGGTCAGTGATTTTGACTGCTATTTCTACACACGTTTGTGAGCTGCCTAACAAAGATGGTGGGAAATAAACACTGATCCTCACAGTACCTAATCTTAGTTACTGATCCATATTTTCCAATATTTTAATATCAAAATAAAACTTTTGTTTTGTGAAATTTAGTAGACCTTAGGAATTTATGAATCATATTTATAAAATATAGCTTATTTATTCAAAACATGTTGTTATTCATGGAAATTTTGTAGAAACAGCGTTGGATAATTAGCAACATAAGTTTTATACTGTAACAAATTTAACTTTACTTTTTATCATTTTATAAAAATCCATATCAATCCAAAATATTTGAGAGATGTTGTTTCTTTCTTAATGTCAAAAGAGATACAATCACAATTCCAGGGCTCAGTAGGACTGAAAAGGTTTATAATTGCTAATTCATGCCATCTTAAAATGGTGAAGTCACAAGTTATATATACTTTAAGTAAAGATGGTTCCTACTTAAGTGGCTGCTTACATTGTGAATGAAGGTCATCAGTCAAGATTGAGAAAAGCTACATGGTTGCTTTGTAAAATATCTGTTTTTAAACAATAGTTGAATCTAAGTTACATATACAGTATATTCTAGATAAGCATTGGCTCACATATATATTTTATTGTAGCTAATTAAAACTCCTATGCATATGTTTTAATTATAAGCCTTTTGCTACAGTTTAAAATCAAATTTTGTTACAGATTGTACAGACTCTTAGTTCACATCTAATGAATTTACAAATACTGTGATAAATACTTAGGTGGGTAATCTGTAAAAATTACTGAGAACAGAACACAAAAATTTAATATAGATAAAAGAATTAAGAGTGGAAGTTGTAGGGCCTTAGAGATAAGGGACATTGGGAGCGTTTCTTTATGAAAGATAAAAGTGCTCCATGCAATCTCGGAAAATTTGGAATTCAAATATGCCATCTTTGGCCAACAAGCTATACTGAAACCAAGCCATTTTCAGTAAGACAGTGAAGTTTATCAGTTGATGTGAGTCTCTTGCAGGCAGTTTGGCTGTTCTATGCTTCCACTAAGCATCTCAGCTTGTCTCTAAGTATCTTTCAGCAGTCTTCACTACGTAGATATACATGAGGAAGGAGGGACCCTGTGAATCTTGTCAGTTTCAGGGACTTCCAGATACCTTTGAGATGTTTACTTCCTCAACTTAAGGAGCTTCTCTGTAGTATTGAATGCTTCACCTTCCCTTAGAAGACATTGCTATTTCACCTTTCTATCAGAATTCTGTGTCTGAAATGAGCTTCGTACAACTTTACCTATCTTTTATCACCCTGACTTCAAGGGTCCTATTATTTCACCTCTTTTTCGGTCTTCAATATCTTATAGATTCATTCTCTGAGATGGATCTTGTTAATCTTTGAGGATATTGCTATACAACAAGGGTGTTCCCTTACTTCAGAAATATTACTTTTCTGAGGGTTAGCAGTGAGAAGCTGATTCAAATTATACCTTAGCAGACAATAAAACTTGTCAATAGCACTCATGTGGTTGGAGTTTTGAAAGCATATAAAATTGTAATACTGAGAAGGTCATTATGTCTTGTTCAAGTTTCAGAGAGAAGCTGAGGCCAGGCAATGTGTGCCAGTATCAGTTGTCTTGCAAAATTCTATGTGTGAATCTGTGAAAATGAAGCTTGTCCTAAGATATTGGAAAAAAAAAAAAAAAAGAAGAAACCATGGAACAGCTATAAAGAAAAGCTTAAGTCACTAAACATAGAAGGCACAAAACAGCATATATGTGTCACACTGCTAACACTAGAGAGATGAAGATAGTCAAAGTCCACCCTATTTTATCATAGTCCAGAGATAGTGCAGAATGTAGTGTTTTCTATAAAGAACTCTGGTTTTTGTTTTGATATGAATATACCTTTTTTATGCTCAAGACATTCTAATTTGGAACAGATGAACTCAGAATGCTAAGTATTCTGTGATATTTTAAGTTGAAAGAATGCAATGTTTTCTGATTTGTAGGAGTTCATAGTTCATATGAGATTTTGACATTTAACATGCTAGAATTGTCAATGCCCATGAGGACATGTGATGTTATACTGATTAAATTTTGCACTAAAAGGTAGTCATCAAATATGTTTAAGTTTTTGTTATTTGCATTTACTGTTTGCAAAACAGTGTTTACATTGGAAACTTCCAAATTATTCTTTACAGGCATACTTTGATGCGAGACTACTAGATTATTTAAGGCTTTGTAACATGTTACAATAATGTGGCCTCTGCATACTTTTCAGTGGAAATAATCTAAAAATTTGAAGTCTTAAAATAGAAACAATCTATATGACCAATGCTCACATCTTTACTTTTGACATCTATGTGAAATTGCGAATATTTGCAATGTAAAAAGGGATGTGATAGGAGCAAAATAGATATAGATGGAAGGAATAGAATGAAGAAAAAATTAATATTTATAGTAAAAATGTCACTTTTAAGGAAATCGAGGTGACAGTAATTTTACATGTGTTCATTTCCCAGTCATTGCATTACTAAAACATTTAATGAAATAATTATTTGATTTTTCTCTCTCAATTTTTATTTTTAGCACAATTGTTTATTCTATTTTATCAAAATCAAAACTCTCAACTGAAGCTTCAAAAATTTAAATTTCTTAAAATTAACTTTAAAATGTGATTTTGTATCATGTTTGAACTGCACATTAACCTGATAAATTGTATTTTGAAGTCCTGTATGACTGCTATTATTTTGGTTGGTTGCCTTGGTAACAAGATTTCTTTCTTTTTAACCAATACCAAATACTACCTATTTCCAATATTAAAAATTTAATGACATTTTAAACTGTATTTTTTTATCTTTTTGAGAGATAGATATAGCATAGCATATTCAGCAGATAAACAGCACCTACACATTACAAATATATACGAGTAATTTCCTAACAATTTTAGAGGTGTCAATGATATAAAGACTTCTCAATAGTTATCTGTTTTTCCTTTAGTCATTTGTCTTTCTAAGAAGTTATAGAATGGATGTTTTTAGCAATAGAACAATGCTTGCTCTGCTGTATTTCTTCACTGTAAAATCAAAAGTGCATATGAATATGTCAAGACTTTTAAGACAAAATACACTTTACACTTTGCTTAATGCCATTGAAATTTAGGAGAGAAACATTTTATTATATTTTGTTTGCTAACAAATACTAAGCATTGTTGTGGCTGTATGTTGTCATTAAACCATTAACATATAAAAGATATTTAAAATAAATAGAACAATCACACTGAAAAAAGTGAATTAGCTTGACTCCCAGCTGTCACTTCTTTAGTAACAGATTGGTACAGAGTTAGTTGGTACAAATGCCATGGAATAAAAATTCAAACACATACTTATTGTTTCAGCTATAATACACATGAAAAACATTATAGAAATCTATGGTCACATATGCATTGCCTATACATGTTTCTAGATTCTAGATTCATCAATGCCAAAGCACAAAAGAGAGAAAATCATCAGGTTTTTGGATAATCTGCGGGTCTCCCAGCACCAAAGTGTTAATTCATCATTAAAAGCAAATGAGTCATTGAACAATCCTGTTATGGAGGATATTTAATTGTTTTTTCTTAAGTGATTTCCTTTATTATTAAATAATATTTATTATATTATTTAACTCTATGGCAGTCAGAACAAAGCCAAAACTATGAAAACAGAAAAATCATCATGGATTGGGTAGAGAAAAGATAGATCACAGATGATATTAAAAAAAAAATAGAACTAATATATATATATTCCACACTTTCTTCATCCATTCTTCCGTGGAAGGGCATCTAGGTTGTTTCCAGGTTCTGGCTATTACAAATAATGCTGCAATGAACATAGTTGAACAAATACTTTTGTAGTATGATAGGGCATGTCTTGGGTATATTCCCAAGAGTGGTATTGCTGCGTTCTGGGGTAGGTTGATCCCGAATTTCCTGAGAAACTGCCACACTGCTTTCCTTAGTGGTTGCACAAGTTTGCATTCCCACCAGCAATGGATGAGTGTACCCCTTACTTCACATTCTTTCTAGGGACTAAGCTCCCAAGGTCCAAATGAGGAACAGAAGGAGGGAGAACATGAGCAAGGAAGTCAAGACCGCGAGGGGAGAAACCACCCACTAAGACGGTGGGGCTAATCTATTGGGAGATCACCAAGGCCAGCTGGACTGGGTCTGAAAATGCATGGGATAAAACCGGACTCTCTGAATATGGTGGACAATGAGGGCTGCTGAGAAGCCAAGGACAAATGCACTGAGTTTTGACCCTACTGCATGTACTGGCTTTGTGGGAGCCTAGCCAGTTTGGATGCTCACCTTCCTAGACCTGGATGGAGGGGGGAAGACCTTGGACTACCCACAGGGCAGGGAACCCTGACTTCTCTTTGGACGGAGAGGGAGAGGGAGGGAAATAGGAGGCGGGAGGGAATTTTTAATTAAAAAAAATTAAAAAAATAGAACTGTAGAAAATGTTTAAGTAGTAACAAAAAGGTTATATAATGCCACAAATGATCATATAGGCAGGTTTTAAATGATATCAACTGTGTTAGTAAAACAATTAATGCTAGCAAAATATAAATCTGTTGAGGGTGGGGAAGCCTCTTAGTGAAAGGGGAAGGAAGGTATAATATAAAATATTATACCTTCCTTCTGGGATGATTTTTGTCTTTGTCATAGTAACAGCTCAGGGAAACTAAAGAAAGGAATCAAACATATCAGTGTGTACCTCTGGGGTACATGGGTGGCTCCATTCATGTCCTACTGAAAAGAACCTGTTGCAGGGAAGATAGATAAATGTCTTCTACATGCATACTAGAGGAAGGTGCTACAGCTACTATCATCCAGACTCCTCCCAACTCGCTGAAGTCATTGAAAGTGTTGATTGTCACCATTTCTGCTTCTTTTAGGGTTTTTCCTATGGACAATTCTGTTTGGAACACTTAGCACATAAGTTTTCAAAACATTTTCAAATCTTTGCTGCAATCTGACTCTTCTCTTTTTTATAAAGTGAAACAAAAAGTGCTCAATAATTAATATCTGTTAAGAAAAGGTACTGTGTTCTAATATAATACACATATGTAAGCACAAGTAAATTTTAAAAATAACTTGGGTCATGGTTTAAGTTATTTAAGATATAAAACCTTTAATTACATTATTCATTGGCTTGTTGTTTAGTAATGATATGATAGTAAATTTATATAATTTTCCAATCCCTGGAGACTTTTCAGTCTGGATAATTTTCATGCATATTTGACTTTGTACAGAACATAATTTATAATCTATTAATGATTGATGGTTTATAATGTTTATGTATATAAAAAATGAAACTATAATAGAATAGAATATGATAGTATGTTATTAAATATAAAAACTAAGATTGACAAGTTGGGCTAAAGTGTATATTGCATATTAAAGTATTAATTATAAATTAAGGAATACATAACATACAAATAAACACATTAAGAATCACTTAAAATTGTATTTGAAAATTTGTTTATATGCTTTTAAAGGTAACTTTTACTATATGTATTGTTTGTAAAATATTACAAAGTGATTTTATAAATAATATTTAAGCACTCATGGTTCACCATATAATTGCAATAAAACTATATATTTTACTGTAGCCTAGAGTCTTCTAAAACTTGCTTCTAGTGTAGGATAAATCATGAGTTACAGTTCAGACTCTTGGAGATTCTTTCACCTTCCCTGAGCAGAAGTAAAGTGAAAAGGAGACATTTAGAGCAATGGTATTTAGAGGTTCCCAAACCAGGTAGATGTTAGCAAGAAATGCACATTATTCATGATTTAATGTATTCTTAAAGCAATTTATTCATATATTATACAATATCTAAAACACTTCAAAAACAATCTAAAGATAAATTAATCTTGTACTATAGATTATTTATGAACTTTTTGACTTTGTGTCTAAATGGAGGAGGAAAACTTTCTGCTTCAAAAGTGTGTTTTCCTTATATATCAATCCTATTTTGATTAATTTCTTTCAGCAAAGCAGAAAGTATCAAGTCCTCTTAACTCACAGCACTTTGCATCATTTAAAATTATTCTCATAACTATTTCTTTCCAGTAGAAGTTAATTATAAAAACAAAAGCCTTGCCAATAATTACCACCCTCCTTGTCTTCATGATGTACTTAGCATTTATTCCTCTTCGCCTGCATTAAGCTCCTCAAATGGGAGACAGTGCTGAAGGAATTGCCTTATAAATAAAGGCTGCCTAGGAGATGATAATCTGCCTTTCTATGCCTCTGTAATTTTCTACCCAAATAGGCTTTCATTGTATGGCAAAATACTCACAGATTACCAGTGACATGAAAAATGTGTCCACACATATAAATGCAGGCTGATACTAATGACTATTATTCATTATGCCATGTAATCCCAAGAGACTTTGTTTACAGTAGAAAAACTGTCAGCCATTGAAAATAGTATGTTTAAAAACAGAAAATCTTTCTAAACTCATTCATGAATTCTCTCTTATTCGTTTTGGAAAAAAAAAGTATTTAAAAGACAGTTTGTATTGGCTGAAATTTGTATAGGTAACTGTAGACATTGTTTTAAAACTCAAGCACATTTAAGAAAGACACAATTATTCCTAAATACAGAATAATCACAGCAAACAAATTTATATAGTATCTCATTGTGGGATTAAATTTTTCTACATTATTTATAAAATTAAACCAGGAAAGAATAACCCTTTAATTAACTTATTAAGTCATCTTAGCATATTTGTAAAATATGCAGAATATGTAGGGAGTGGAATAATGAGTTTGAACCTTTCTAGGATAAATAGTGGGATTTTATTTCAAAGCACAATTTTTTAAGTTTCATTTTATCTGATGTTTAGAGTAACTGATCTTTATTTACACAGTCCAGCTTGATGTTCAAGAAAACAATCTATGTAGTATAAAATATAAAACATAGTGCAGTTTATAAATATAAATTATGTCCATATTACTTTGATGATGACCTAAACCTACAAAGATTTACAAATTATCGGCTACAAGACAGTTAAATATTAAAGCAGGCTACGTTAGAGGTAACTTCTCTGGGATTTTATTCTGTTTCCTTTAAAAGAAATACCCCACAATGAGTTTGTTTTATTTGATTAAATTTACCTGAGTAAATGTCTTTTTAATGGAATTTGCAATGAGAAAGTCATTCAACCAATTTTCTCGCAAGACCAGTAGTGATGGACATTGAGTTTAACAGTTAATTTAAGGAACATCAGCAGAAAATGCTAAGTAGGCATTTGTAGAAAAATCACTAAAACTATAATTAGCCATGTTCACTTAATTCACTTAATTTCAATTTTTATTCATTTAATTTGAAAAGCTGTCTATAAGTCATAGGTTGGTAATGGAAATATGCCATTGACTAGCACATAATATAGCCAAGTATAAAAAAATTTTACATCATACAAATGATCAATCCTTCCTTCCTTCCTTCCTTCCTTCCTTCCTTCCTTCCTTCCTTCCTTCCTTCCTTCCTTCTCTCTTTCTCTCTCTTACTTTTATTGAGACAGCATTTCATGTTCACCTTGTAAGGCTTGGCTGATCTAGAGATCACAAAGTCATCTTTCTGTGGGCCCTGTATGTCCAGTTTACACAGTATGCCATCAAAAAGTCCAGGCAAGAGCAGTTTCTTGTTCAATTGGCCAGACTTTCTCATATTGAAGACAAATTCCATAACACTTTTTTTTAATGCCCATCAACCTCTCCAAAGTAATTTGTGCTGCTAGAAGTAGTCATCTGTCACTGTCAAGAAAAGTCTGAGTTCTTGAAGTAATTTAAGTGTTATATTCTGTAGGTCATTGAAGTGTTAAAGATTATCTAACTGAAATATATCTCTGAATGTCTAAAAAACCTATCATGACTACAAGTTTGACTATCATAAATAATTATCTATTGATTTGTATTTCTTAATTATACAATATATTTTTAAATGAGCTGCACAAACAAAATACCTTAATGCAGAAATACATATATGTAGTGTTACAAAATTGCCCTGAAATTTGTATCAGTAGATCAAGATCCAACCAATGCAAAGTGTTCATCTCTGTATCATACTCCCTTTAAAATTAAAGAAACATTTTTAAATAATCATTTTGGAAATTTGGGTGTTGATTTCTTCAAACTCCTTACTGCTATTTGTTGGGCAAAGTATTTTTAGGGATCATGGAGAACTTTTATTGGGTCTTGTTCCATCAAACCACATTAGCCTTGAAGGAGTCCACAGATTGTCATCATCTGTGGAAATAAAAGCAGAACCTTTTTTTCTCAAAATAACATATCCTTAGACTCAAATTATGAAGCCAAGATACCTTTAAAATATAAGTGTTGGTTTAGCTTAGCAGTCTCCATAATCAAATGTCTCTCTGTATTTAACTCATTGATAGTGAAAAAATTCAAAGAAAAAAAAAACATTTTTTATATGTAATCCAAATTCTTTGCGTCTTTTTCATTTTTACATGCCTTTTTTTCTCTATTATTTTTTAATATGTATTATCTTTAGTCTTTTAATCTATGTCTGTCTCTTTAAGGCCTTTGTTTTATTTTTAAAAGCTGTTTGCTTCTTTTTATACTTGTTTATACTCTTTTCCTTTTTCTCCAAAGACTCCCTACATCGTTTTAAACACACTGTCTCTCATTTAGAGGTTCATTTTTGTCTGAATATGTCCTTACTGCATATCTGTAATCATTTTCTTAGTAGGAGTGCCTTTCTTTATAATGACAAGCAGGAGAGTAAGACCAACTCTGCAATCCTGTCTATTGGTTCTGCCCCATCCAACAAAGCAGAGGTATGCTCACTGCATCTGATAATCTTGCTCTCCTCCAGCTCCTGGGCTATGTAGCAATTAAGTAATTTGTATCATAGTATGCACAAGCGCCACTTAAATGCTGAATAACAGGACAGGCATGAATCAGGAAGCCTCCTTGAAAAGAGATGCAGAGTTTTTCCTGCTAATGCAGAGTCAGGAAGTTTTCTCTTAAAGGAATTGTGCCTCTCCTTGCCTTTAGCAAAGAGACACCAACTGAGAAAATGCTGCTACCAAGAAACCATTCTAAACTATATTCTTTCGTGTTCTAGAATTCATTCTCAAACTCTCTCAGGCTTAATGTAGATACATTTACCCCACATTGGGTGTCAATTTGTTGGCATACAAAAGAATTCCAAAATAGCCTAAACAAATGCTTTTGCAATATGATAGGGCATCTCTTGGGTATATTCCCAGAAGTGGTATTGCTGGATCCTAGGATAGGTTGATCCCGAATTTCCTGAGAAATCACCACACTGATTTCTAAAGTGGTTGCACAAGTTTGCATCCCTACCAGCAATGGATGAGTGTTCCCCTTATTCCACATCCTCTCCAGCAAAGGCTGTCATTGGTGTTTTTGATTTTAGCCATTCTGACTGGTGTAAGATGGTGTCTCAACATTGTTTTGATTTGCATTTCCCTGATCGCTATGGAAGTTGAGCATGACCTTAAGTGTCTTTTGGCCATTTGAACTTCTTCAGTTGAGAATTCTCTGTTCAGTTCAGTACCCCAGTTTTTAAATTGGGTTAATTAGCATTTTAAAGTCTAGTTTCTTGATTTTTTTTTATATATTTTGGAGATCAGACCCTTGTTGCAGAGTTGGTGAAGATAATCTCCCAGTCAGTAGGTTGCCTTTTCGTCTTAATGATAGTGTCCTTTGCTTTACAGAAGCTTCTCGGTTTTAGGAGGTCCCATTTATTCAATGTTGCCCTTATTGTCTATGCTACAGGGGTTATACATAGGAAGTGGTCTCCTGTGCCCATATGTTGTAGAGTACTTCCCACTTTCTTTTCTATCAGGTTCAGTAGTGTGTTCAGATTGATATTGAGATCTTTAATCCATTCGGACTTGAATTTTGTGCATGATGATAGATATGGATCTAATTTCATTCTTCTACAGGTTGACATCCAGTTGTGCCAGCACCATTTGTTGAAGATGCTTTCTTTCTTCCATTGTATACTTTTAGCTCCTTTGTCAAAAATCAGGTGTTCATAGGTTTGTGGGTTAATATCTGGGTCTTCTATACAATTCCATTGGTCAACTTCTCTATTTTTATGCCAGTACCAAGCTGTTTTCATTACTGTAGCTCTGTACTAGAGTTTGAAGTCAGGAATGGTAATGCCTCCAGAAGTTCCTTTATTGTATAATAGTGTTTTGGCTATCCTGTTTTTTTTTCCATATAAAGTTGATTATTGTTCTCTCAAGGTCTTCATAGCAGCCTCATTTGTAACAGCCAGAACCTGGAAACAACCTAGATGCCCCTCAATGGAAGAATGGATAAAGAAAGTGTGGAATATATGTGCATTACAGTACTACTCAGTGGAGAACAAACAAACAAACAAACAAACAATGACATCTTGAATTTTGCATGTAAATTGATGGAAATAGAGAACACTATCCTGAGTGAGGTAACCCAGACCCAAAAAGATGACTATGGTATGTACTCACTCATTAGTGGATTCTAGCCATAATTAAAGGACATTGAGCCTATAATTCATGATCCTAGAGAAGCTAAATAGGAAGGTGACCCCCCAAAACAAACAAACAAACAAAAATGTAGTTATCCTCCTGGGTATTGGAAGAATACAAGATTTCCAAGCAAAAATTGAGAGTTTGGGGGTGGGAGTGGGACAGGGGTAAGGGGAGATGGGAAGAGAGAAGTGAGAAGGGGAGGATGGGGAGAGCTTGGGGGAACTAGACAGTTGGGATGGAGGAGGAGTTGATATGGGAGCAGGGAAGTATATATCTTAATTAAGGGATCTATTTGATGGTTGGTAAGAGACTGGACTCGAGAGGGGTTCCCAGGTGTTCAAGGAGATGTCCACAGCTTGTTCCTTGAGCAGCTGAGGAGAGGGAGCCTGAAATGGCCCTGTACTATAGCCACAATATAACTTTTCCTTAGGGCCTGACAATATCCTGTAATAATTGGATAAGCAGGATATAAAAGAAGGAGCCTGATGAACTTTTCCGAGACAAAGTAGACAGTCCTTCAAAATCCCTGCTTTACAGAAAAGTCTGTCAAATATTCCATGTCTGTAGGCCAAAGACAGATGTCCTAATATTGACAAGAAGCCCTGGGTGACTATCTAGGCAGCCAGATGTCTTTGTCATTTCTTTAGTTTTGGAAGTTGCTTGCTCTGTATTTCCTGTTTATACAGATAATAATATATATCCTTCTCATATATCTGATAGAGTTGTGGAGGCCAAGTTCATCAATAACATAATAATTACTTCTGGGTTTCTGATGACATAGCTGCTAAAGATTACTGCCAGTACAAAAGTCTTTGTATGGAAATATTTAGATTGAATACTTCTCTACCATGTTTGCTAAATATTGTCAAAAATTTCATTGTCCCAACTGTGGAGTCTAAAAATGATTGCTTAGTTTCAATGGAAGGAACTACGTCTTGTGCTTAGTTTATGATATTGATGAGATGTTATGAAAAAAACCATGGCTGTCATAATGGTCACAAGTGTAAATCCTGGGGAGACAAAATACAGGTAATTATGTAACTATTTTCAAAAGTGAAATGAAAGCCTCTATGGAAGGAATACAGGAGAATCTATGACTTGGTCAGAGAAGGTAAAGAAATGCTTGAGGAGGGAAGGGGTCCTTAAGATTATACCTCAATATTCATAATATTTGAAGATTAGCAAAGAAAACAAACATTGATTAATTGAAAATAAGAGTTAGAGGAGTTAAATACAAACACAGGTAAAATATGCCAGGAAATGAAATAAGGCAGATATGAGTGTTGAAAATAGAACATTTAGAAAATACAAATAAGATGAGGTTTAAACTGCTCATTGCATATATATCCAGCCCCCCCCCAAGTATATATACCGAAACATATACAGGGAGGAGTTACATTTAAAACTGACTGTTGATTAAAGCTATAAGGTAACATTTAGGTAGCTTCCTTAGACAAAATTCCACTTGGAATCCAGTGTGCAAACTCAAATTTACTTGTTTTATATCAGGGAAATTATAAAAGAATGAGAAAGTTAAATAAATCTTTTTGAAAATGTAGGAATGAGCAACAAAAAATAAATTAGATGCAGGAGAATGTTTCCTTGATGTTTAATTACTTTGCCAAATCAATAAGACATTGTAGACTGAATATCATGTGTCAGACTTTCAGATTTTGGTGGCAGGAGGGAGATCATCAAAAATTGCAACTATATATCAGCTTCAGAGTGAGATGCTGTCTGAAAATAAGAAAGCATTCTAAAATAATTGTTGTAGGTACCAATAACAACCAATTCAATCTAAAGTTGTTATGATAAAATATCTATAAATCTCAATGATTAAAAATAGCAAGTAGTGTTACTCCAAAATATTTTATGTTATTTGTGGCTATTGTGAAGGTGATGCTTCTCTGATTTTTTACTCAGTCTGTTTAATATCTTTGTAAAGGAGGGATCTTTTTTTAGTTAATCATGAATGTTGCTACATTACTGAAGGTGTTTATGAACTGTAGAAGTTACATGGTAGAAAATTTGGGGACACTTATGTAAGATATCATATATGAGCAAATACTGAGAGTTTGACTTCTTCACTGATTTGTCTATACTTGATCTTCTTTTGTTGTCTTATTGTTCTAGCTAGAACTTCAAGTCCTATATTAAATAAATATGAAGAGAGTGGGCAACTTTATCTTGCCTGATTTCATTGGGATCACTTTGATTTTCTCCCCATTTAGTTTGATGTTGGCTGTTGGCTTCTTATATATTGCTTGTATGACAAGAACTGCAAATCTTCAAAGAAAGAAATTGAAGAAGATACCTAAAAATAAAAAAAAAAAATCTCTCATGCTCTGTGGTTGGTAGAATTAACATGGTAAAAATAGCAATCTTATCAAAAGCAATTTAGAGATTCAATGCAATGTCTATTAAAATTCCTTGAAAATTCTTCAAAGACATTGAAAGAATAATAATCAAATTAATATGGAAAAGCAAAAAAGACAGGATAGCCAAACAATCCTAGGAACTTCTGGAGGAACCACAGTCCCTGACTTCAAACTCTACTGCAGAGTTACAGTACTGAAAATAGACTGGTATTGGCATAAAAACAGATGGGAGAACAAAGGGAACCAAATCAAAGACCTGAATATCAATCCACACACTAATTATCACCTCATTTTTGACAAGAAGCAAAAAGTATAAAACGGAAAAAAGAAAGCATATTTAACAAATGGTGCTGACATAACTGGATATTGAGATCTTGGGGGTGGGGTGGGTTGGGGATAAGGGGGACGGGGAGAGAAATGTGAGAAGGGGAGGATTGGGGGAACTTGAGGAAACAGGAATATTGGGATAAAGGAAGGATGGATAGGGGAGCAGGGAAGCACATATCTTAGTTAAGGGAGCCACCTTAGTGTTGGCAAGAGACTTGAACCTAGAGTGGCTCCCAGGAGCCCAAGGCCATGTCCCCAGTTAGTCCCTTGGGAAGCTGAGGATAGGGAACCTGAAATGACCCTATCCTATAGCAATACTGACGAATATCTTTCATATCACCATAGAACCTTCATCTGGTGATGGATGGAGATAGAGACA
>NW_026068060.1:1893089-1899728 GCF_014885135.2 Alexandromys fortis | reverse complement strand
GAGAGAGAGAGAGAGCGAGAGAGCGAGCGAGAGAGAGAGAGAGAGAGAGAGAGAGAGAGAGAGAGAGAGAGAGAGAGAAATTATGTAAAACTCGGTGGATAGAGAAGAAGGCTGTAACTCTTGAAGAATTTTCAAGAGGAGAAAATATTGCAATGCATTCTATAAAACTGTGAAATAACAAAAGGTTGTTACAATAAAAGATTTAACCTTTAAACCACTTATGTCATTTAAAAATATCTTTAAAATTGACTATAATCCTGCTTAATGTACTTTAAGGCTCTTTGTTGGTCTTAAGTATACTGGCTCAAATCCTCAATAGGTTCACCAAGCGAAAGTCTAATCCATTGAACTCATTGTCTACATGGGCAATTCCATATTGAACACATATCAGTTTTACCTGTTTTCAGTGTTTATTAAACAATATCTCCATGCTTTATAACTGGGGTTTAATGGCTTTAAAACAGATAAGCCAAAAACAAATTATTAGCTTAATATAACAAAAAAATGCAAAGTATTAAGTGGTAAAAAATCTTTCATTAAAAAATAATAATGTGGGGAAACATGTTAAATCTCTTAGGAACAAGTTTTCCTCCAGTTAGCAGCCAATTCATAACTCATTACAAGTATTCCAAGTACTATATGAGGTAGAGAAGCTTATTTGATTCCAAATTCCTCATTAAGGACAAAACATGTAACTATCTTAAAACTTTTATGATCTGTCACATGAAGTTATCAAACCTTTTTTATAGAAATATAAATCATTTAATCACAGTATTTGAGAAAAACAGAACTCTGGTACAGTCTGTAATGTAAGGGTCACCTGTGGAGGATGCTTCCATTTTGTGTTGGAGGATTTGCTCTTCATTAGAAAAGAATTGTATTGTTAGAGAACAGTAGCTTCATGACAGCAATAAAGATTCTGGAGCAAACATATTTGGAGCAAGCCAATGTATATGAAAATGAAGATGAGCTTTGTTCTTTTTAGCGTTTACATCTAATTTTCAAACAGGAAGTCAAAACTGTGAAGCTCATATCAACACAATAAATCCATACTCTAATTAACTGGTCTGTTTAACCCACAGATTTGAGTATTCTGTTTTGCCTATTATTTTACTTAATATTGACAAATTAATTGAAAACTGTAAATGCACAAGTGATTCATTCAGTTGTTTCACTGAAATTATGTACAAATGAATACAAGTTTTACACTGAAATGCACAGCATCATTATTGTAAAATAGTCTTCTGAAAATACCTATTGCCTATCAGGCACTGAATATTTGTAAGACCTTTTAGCCCAGTAAATAATATATCTTGAGATCATTGAAAATTATTTGTTTAGTTTTCTATCTAGCTGTGTATTCAACCTGTTTAAATTTAAACTGCCTTAAAAAATAATTTAACCAACATTCCTATTTCTTGAATTTACCAGCTGATCAGCTTTTACACACCATGTCAATATATAGATTTAAACTTACATGTACATTCATTATCCTAACCAAGAATTTTGTTTGTGTGTATATTGAGGGATACAGTGACTATGCAATCATTTGCTAAAATCAAACTTAAACAATAGTTATTTGAAAAAATGTGTAAAGCAATGTGTGTATGTAGATTAATAACACCTATGTGAAGTTTTTTGTGTTACTTTTGGGATCTGATTTGGTCAATAAAGTACTATTTTCCTTTGAAAAATATCACTAAATACCTTAGTAAAACCAAAAATATTCCTCATTTCTTTCCCATAAAGTGTTTCTCTTCCACTTATTATAATGGAATAAAGCCCTTTGCTAGAAAAAGACAGGCGACCCAGACAGATAATGGGAGCAGACAGATCAGATGCGTTAAACAGATAAATTACAAACAGGGAAGTGGCCACAAACTACAGACAGGTGGGAGATACAGAGCATGAATTCAAGTGGAGAATTAAAATTTGGGTTTGGTCTAAACTACTCTAAAAGCAAGTGTACTTTTCATTTTTTAACACAACATTGATGCACAGGGTTTGTATTTATTTTTATTTTGAATATTATAATAAATACATGTTTTTGCTTGCAAGGTGATGTTTTTTATACATATACAAATGATACGATGATAAAATTAAATTAGCAAGTCAGTCAACTTAAACATTTCTCATTTAAAAGTGATGAAGCATTCAGAATTTTTAGGTAGCTGTTCTTGGAGCCACCAGGGAAAATTTTGTAGAACAATCACATTCCTGGGAGACAGAGAGCAAAATTAACCCTTATTTCTCCTTGAGACTGAGTGCTGTGGACCGGCTTGTCACTTCATCCAACTCCCTATTTGTCCTAAGTTTGTAGTAAACAGTGATAGCTTCAGCACTTTTATGAGACTAATTTACATTCTTGGAATTTATTAAAGTTTTCTGTTACATGGAAATGTAATATATATATTTTGACACATGCACACTTTCTATAATAATTAAATGAGTTTAGTCTTAATGTATTTATCATCTCAAACACTAATCAATTCTATAAGGTAATAAATACTTTAAAAGATTTTGATACACATAGCAATCTATAGCTGCCTCACAGCATAATAATCTTCCAGAATTCTGAGCTTATCTGAATATAACTTAGTATCCATTGTTATTATTAGTAATTGATCAACCTTTGAGGGTTTTTTGAAAATGGATAATTAAAATTGTTCTTCCCTGAAGACTGTACTGACTTTTCTGACATTTTATGATTCTATAAAAAATTTAGTAGTGTTTTTTATTTCTGCAAAAAATATCACTATAATTACCATAATTTTGACAGATACACATGTGGTAAAAATGCTGAGTACAACAAACACTATATCACTCTCTTACCCTACTCCCAAAGCCCAGAAAGCATCACAGAAGAGAATAAATAAAGAATATGAGACCCAGAGTTTTGAGTAGGGTTTCAGAAAATGCCTTCATCTAGGATATGCTAATATCTGCTAGACCATATCAGTATAAACATGGATATACAGCAGTCAAGGACATCTGCACAAAACTGAGCATTTCACCTTTCCATCATGAATAAAGAAGGTGCATATGAGGAACTTATGACTTATAATAGTTGCCAAAGGAGATGGTGCCATTTTTTTTTCAATGAACTTGATACTTGAAACTTGCAGATTCAGAGGGAAGGGTTGAAGACACAAAACTAACAATTCCAACATTCTCCTAGACTTCCACATAGGATTTTTCCAACCATCTGTTTTCTGGAAAATAAATAATTTCCAAATAATTAAAATTATGGGTAAGGTTTCCGTCAATTCTATAATTAAAAATAAATCAAACAATCCAATTGACCCAAAATCTTAATAGAAGTTTCAGCTAACTACATGAAAGTGTAGAGATTAAAATTTCACCATTCCTGATCTCAGGTTTGCACACTTTGGTTCTAAGTAGACTACTTAATATTCTGTAATTATAAATACTGTGCTATATAGTAGACTCATGAACGTACATTAGAGAGAATCAGGTGTGAGTCTAATCTTAAATATACATGAATGTCTACTACTCCCTAGTAATCAGAATGAGAACTAATTCCTCCAAATGAGAGCTGATGTGGGATTCCCTTCTGTATGTTGTAATTACAATTAATGAATAAAGAAACTGCTTTGGACCTATAGCTGTGCAGAACTTAGCAAGGTTGGGGAAACTAAACTGAATGCTGGGAGAAAGGAGGTAGAATCAGGAAGAAGTCATGTAGCCCACTGGAGTTTACGACTGTAAGCCACAGCCATGTGGTGATACACAGATTAATTGAGATGGGTTAAATTAAGATGTAAGAGTTAGCAAATGAGAAGCTAGAGCTAACGGGACAAGCAGTGATTTAATTAATAAAGTTTCTGTGTGATTATTTCCAATCTGAGCTGCTGATGGCCCTCCTTGCAACAAAGAAATAATGAATCAATTTGAATACAAAATATAAAAATTTTGGTATGTAATTTAATTCAAAGGGGGGTCATATCAAAGTACCAACAATACATGCCTTAAACAACAAAGGATTTTTTTATTTTAAGATTCATTTTATTTCATTAATGTGTTGTGTATATGTCTATGCATAATATATGTTCACATTTAATTTCAGTTGAGGGGCTAGTAGAATCCAGTTGTTTTGGAACTAGAGTTATAACTGGATGCGATCAAACAACCATGGGTCTAGAAAAAAACAGGTGTTCTGGAAAAAGTAGCAGGCACTGTTAACTGTTCAGGCATCTGTCTAATGAGAGTCTATATTTTAAAATTACTTTTACATGTGAGTCTGTGTGTATTTTCATATTCACATGTGGCATAATGGAGAAATAGTGGTCAGAGAACAATGTGACAACTTGCAGAAGTTGACCCCCACTCCTATCACTACACTGATTTGTGTTGAAATAAGGAGCGGCGGGGCTGCGTCCCCAACACCCAGGCCGATTGGCTAGCTTATGCCCGAAATAACAACACACAAACTGTATTCATTTAAGAACTGCTTGGCCCATGAACTCTAGCCCTTACAGGCTAATTCTCGCACCTGGACTAGCCCATTTCTAATGATGTGTGTAAGCACCCCAAGGTGCGCTTACCGGGAAGATTCTAGCCTCCGTCCATCCTGGTGTCTCTGCTCCAGAGAGCAGAGCTGTTTGGTCCCTCTGGAAGCAGAGCAGAGTCTGACCTCACTTCCTCTTCCGCCCAGCATCCTATTCTGTTTATTTCTCCCACCAATGCTTTAACCTATCAGGGCCAAGCAGTTTCTTTATTGCTCAGCCAATGAAATCAACAGATTGATATATGACACTCCCACATCAGATTTGGAGAAAGGAATTGAATTGTTTACCTTTATGGCAAACATAGTAATCTCTGAGCCATCTCTGAATAACAACAGAAGCTTATTTTGTATGGTTTTAAATCTTAGATCAAGGCATCATTAGCAGGCCAGGAGATGAGGACAAAATCTCTGAACATTTCACTGTTACTGGAGGTTGCAATCTTGTCATTAATTAAAAAAGAAATTTCTTACCAAGTATAGAAAGATCATATACATTTCCAATACAATAAATACCTCACAGACAACTGTGATATACTACTGGGAATGTCTTCTTTGTTTGTCATCCACTAAAGGGAACCAGTAGGTAGAGCAATCCCGGAAATGCTACATGATTTTAAAATGATTCTTCTGCTCAGACAATGGATGCCTTGTGCTAGACTAAATAAAAATCTCCTCTGAGTTACAAGAAGTATCTGGAGTGTCCCTTACTCAATAAGAACACTCTTACACTTAATACAGTCTGAGAATGAATTCTGGTGATGCAGTCTGGAGATGAAGTCTGAAAATGCTGTCATTGGATGTGATTTGTGTACACAGTTTGTGGTCAAGGTCTCCCTTTTTGTATGAATTTCAGTAGAGGTAAAAGGTTTCTTTAGTTCCAGACTGCACCACTTCTCTGATTTCTCAGGTTTGAACCCCTAATATCAGACTCTAGGTTTTTATTAAGAGCAATTAGAATTCATGTTACAGAAATCCAGAAAAATACAAACAAAAAAATGAAGAAATGAATAATTCTCTTAAAGAAGTTCAAGAAAATCCAGTTACAGGAAATGAATAAAAGTTAACTGTTTAAGACCTGAAAATAAAAAAATTAAAAAAATCAATTAAGAAAACACAAACATAGGAAGTTTTGGAAATAAAAAATTTAGGATATTAACATGACTATGGAGATACTTTTCAACAAGAGAATCAAGGGATAGAAGAGAGTGTTTCAGGAGTTAAAGGTAGTATTGAAAAAAATGGGTGTACTAGTCAAAGAAAATAGGCAATTCAAAAAAAATATGACATAAAACAATCAGGAAATCTGAGACACTATGAAAAGACCAAATTTAAGAAAAGTAGGAATAAAGCAAGAAGAATCTAAGTTCAAAGACCTACAAAAATATTTTTTTTAAATAATTGTCAAAGAAAAACGTCCTTAACTAAAAATGAGATGTCTATAATGGCAGGAGAAGCACACAAAATGCCAAATTGTTAGCACCAGAAAGGAAAGTTCCCTCACCACATGATAACCACAACACTAAATGTACAGAACAACAAGGAATATTGAGAGAAGAGAAAAAGAACAAGGGACACATAAATACAGACCTGTTAGATTTACAATTGAATTTTCAGTGGGGATTCTAAAACACAGAAGCTCCTATCAGATATACTTCAGATTCTGAGAGACCACAAAAGCCAGGCCAGACTACTACAGTGAGCAAAACTTTCAATCATCATAGATGGATAAAATAATGTCTTCCATGATGAATCTAAATTTAAGCAATATTTACTACAAATCTAGCCATGTAGAAGTTGTTAGAGAGAAAGCTGAAGCATAAGAAGGTTAAGGTCAATCACATCCATGAAAACATGAGGAATAATTAATCCTTTATCACCAAAATTAAAGGAGGGTAAGGGTAATTTCTCTCTCTCTCTCTCTCTCTCTCTCTCTCTCTCTCTCTCTCTCTCTCTTACACAACACACTCATTTTCTCTTTCTGTCACACACACAACATCAACAAAATCTTCGTTTGAGGCCAGCCTGGTCTACAAGAGCTAGTGCCAGGACAGGCTCCAAAGCTACAGAGAAACCCTGTCTCGAAAAACTAAAAAAAAAAAAAAAAAAAAACC
>NW_026068060.1:1887131-1892267 GCF_014885135.2 Alexandromys fortis | reverse complement strand
CACCTGGACTAGCCCATTTCTAATGATGTGTGTAAGCACCCCAAGGTGCGCTTACCGGGAAGATTCTAGCCTCCGTCCATCCTGGTGTCTCTGCTCCAGAGAGCAGAGCTGTTTGGTCCCTCTGGAAGCAGAGCAGAGTCTGACCTCACTTCCTCTTCCGCCCAGCATCCTATTCTGTTTATTTCTCCCACCAATGCTTTAACCTATCAGGGCCAAGCAGTTTCTTTATTGCTCAGCCAATGAAATCAACAGATTGATATATGACACTCCCACATCACATTTTAAAAGTTTTTGAGAGACTAAGTTAAAAAGGGGCAACTAAAATATAATAAAGATGATTTGCATCAAGCCTATATCAAACATCAGATTAAATAAGGAAATAGTCAAAGAAATTCAACAATAATCTGAAACCAGAAGATATTGTCCACTTTTTCTGTATCTATTCTATATTGTTATTGATTATTTAGCTAAAGCAATGAGACAATGGAAGAATTCCATAGGGATGCAAGTTAGAAAGGAAGAAACTGTCATATCATTGTTTAGGAGATGATATGATAGTATATATAAATGACCCTCAAATTCTACCAGGGAACTCCTAAAGCTGATAAATGGTCCAGTAAAATGCTTAAGTAAAAGTTATCTTTGAAAAATCAGTATCAACCCCTTATACAAATAACAAATTGATTGAAAAAGAAATCCCAGAAGCAAAATATTTCACAATAGCCATAAATAATATAAAATATTTTAGGATAATTCTAAACAAGCAAGTGAAAGTGTTATGTAATAGAAATTTCAAATATTTGAAGAAAGAAATTTGAGAAGATAACAGAAGATAGAAATATCTTCCCTGTTCATGGATTAATAAAATTAACATAGTAAAACGCCCTTCCTACCAAATGCAATATACAAATTCAGTGCAATCCCCATCAAAATTCCAATAGAGCTCTTTGTAAACCTTGAGAGGACAATTCTCAACTTTATATGCAAACAAAGAAACAGGCCAGGATAGCTCAAATCATCCAAAATAACAAAAGAACAGCAAGGGGCAGCATGATCTGTGATTTTAAATTGCACTACAGAGCTATATTAATAATAACTTCATGGTATTGACATAAAAATAAAAATGTTTATCAATGGACTCTACCTATATATAACTCCAAACACATATACTCACCTGAACAAAAGAGAGCACATTCAAGAAATGGTGCATGTCAAAGTGGATATCCCCATAAAAACAAAGGTGATATATCCACATTTATTACTTTGCACAAAACTCAAGTCAAAGTGGACCTAAGTATTAAAGGTAATTCTAGATACACATAATCAGACAGAAGAGAAAAAGGAAAAATATTCTTGAACTCATTGGCACAGGAAGTCTTTCTGAACATAATATCAATAGGGCAAGCACTACAATCAACAATTAAGGCAGCAGACTTCATGAACCTGAAAAGCTTTTGTAAGGTAAAGGACACAATCATTGGACAAAGTAGTAGCCTAATGAATTATATAAGGATTTTACCAGCTACATATAGAGTGGAGGTCTAACATCAAAATTTATGAAAATAAACTCATGAAATTAGATATAGATATTATAAAAAATACTTCAAATAATCCATTTAAGACCCCTGGCACTAGGGTCAGGATCCCTGGTGCATGAGCTGGGTTTTTAATAAGCGGGGAGCTTGTTGACTTTAGTGCCTCAAATAAATGTGCCAGACCTTATTGACTCCCCATTGGAGGATTTGTCCTTTCTGAAGAGCAGATATGTGTGAGATTTAGGGGAGGTGTGGGGAAACAGGTGTTAGAGAGGAAGGGGAAATTGTGGTTGGTATGTAAAATGAATAATAAAATAGGGTAGATATCTAAACAGAGAATTCTCACTAGAGGAATCTCGAATTGCTATGAAACACTTAAAGAAATACAACTAAGCATTCTTGCCAGAAAAATACAAGTAAAAGCGACTTTGAGACCTCACTTAAAAACTGCAGAATATCTAAGATCAGTATCACAAGTGAAAGCTCACATTGCTTACGATGTGGAGCAAGGAGAACACTCCTCCAGTGTTGATGAAATTAAAAACTTGTCCAGCATTTATGGAAATCAAAATGGTGTTTTCTTGGAAAGTTGGAGATTGATCTACCACAAGAATCAGTGATTGAACTCTTGAACATATAGTGAATGGACATTCCATCTTGTCGTAAGAACATTACTTGAACTATATTCATTGTAGACTTATTATATAATAGGCAAACACTTATGTCCCTCCACACAAGAGTGGATAAATAAAATGTAGTACATTTGCAAAGTAGAGCATTACTGAGCTATTAAAAAGAACATTGTGAAATTCACAGGCAAATTGTTTTAACCAGAAAAAAAGCCATTCAGAGGGAAATAACCCAGACTCAGAAAGATGAATATGATATTTATTTACTTATAAGTGATTCATAATAAAGATACGGCTTGTAGACCCAGAGATGATATGTAAAGAAGAGGGCTCTGCAGGAAGTTGTATGGATCTCCCTATGAAGAAGAAGTAGAATAGATATTTCTGGTAGACTGGGGGTGGTTTTGGACAGGATCAAGATCAATTACATTGGCAGAATATGGAATTGAGTGAGAGAGTATGGAAAGAGTTGGCAGAAATGTGGAGGTTGTGGAAAACTAGTGAACTGGAGACTTCTTGGAATATATGAAGGTATTCCTAATCAGGACTCCTAGTAATGGGGGATATGGAGTTTTAGTTGGCCATCTCTTGTAGAAAAGCAAGGCTTCCAGTTGCAGGATAGAGTTGCATTGAATTTAGAAGTTGGCCGAGAGCATGCCATGGAAACAAACCAGAATAATGCTAAAACAAAGTGCTGCTCTCTGAAAACTGACAAAGGAATACCATTGCAGAGGACAACTCCTTGAACATGGAGAAGTCAAGCATGTGCCTCCATAGAGCCATCCTATATTCTAGGTGCTTTGGTGTGGGTGGATCCTTTGCAGTCTACTGAAAGAGATACATGAACACAAACAGAAACATAAAGGCTGTGATCTATAATCTGCCTACAAAATATGTTAGGAAAATGGTGCTAGAAAAAAAAAAAACTAACTTGTGAGAGCAGCAAACCATTGTTAGATTTGAATTAAGTCTACTCCAAGAGAAGGTACTCATATACCACTGCTTGGATAAGCAAGAATCAGAGATCTATTGTAGAAGTATACATGACTGGTTTAAAAAAATCAATATAAAAATTTTGCCTCATGGTGGAATATGCCTTTAATACCAGCACTTGAAAGACATCAGCAAGCAGATATTTTTGAGTTCGAGGCCAGCCTCAACTAGCCTCAACTGTTCTACAAGAGCCAGTTCCAGGACAACTAGGGTTGATACACAAAGAAAATGTCTTGAAAAACAAAAAAAAAATCAATAAGTAAATTTCTAATGATATTCTACTAAAAACATAATTCAATTTCTTATTGAGTCACCAGCAGAGATACTTCTTCAAACAGCCATATGAACAGCCAGAGACACAACAAAGGTCTGTGTGCAGACTGACTATCTAAATTGGAAGTCTCCATTAAATTCCTCCCACCTCAGAATTCAGGAAATCCCAAGGAAGGTGAGGTAGAAAGATTATAAGAATAAGAGGGCATGGAGTTGGAAAAATAAAAGATCCAGAACCACTGAATCTATTAAGAAAGATGTATATGACCTCAATGAAACTGAAACAAAAAAAATAGAGTCTATATGTGTCTATATCAATCCTCTGCTTATATATTATAACTATCAGACTAGTATATTTATGGGATCATTAATTATGAGACCAAGTTGGTCTCTGACTCTATTCCCTGCCCTTGGTACTCATTTCTTAAAGCTGGCTGGCCATATCCACCTTGAATATGTAAATGTAGCTTTATCTTTTTATGGTTCACTTAGTCATGTTCAGTTTCTATCTTTTGGAAGCTTGTTACTTTATAATAACAGACTGTAAGTGAATAGATCTGCTAGGGTGGGAAAGTTGGGGGAACTGGCTGGTGTTGAGAAAGGAAAATGATAATCATGTTATTTTGCATGAGAAATTAATCTATTTTCAACAAAATAAAAATAAAAACAGGATCTGGAGAGAGATAGATTCGGAGTTTAAGAGCAATAACTGCTCTGCCTGAGGACACAAATTTAATTCCAGCACATACACATTGACTGACAAATGTCTGCAACTCAGCTTCCAGGAAATCTGATGCCTTCAACCTGTCTCAACTGGTAATATGTGCACATGCTGTACAGATGTATATTCAGGCAACACCCATATACACTTAATTAAAAATTAAAATTGGAAGCCATTTTTCCCATTTTCATGTTTTATTCAACATTCTAAATAAGGAGAAATAAATAGGAATTCATCAAATAGCAGAAAAAGACAGCCTTGAGGCCCTTACCCAAGAGAACACGAGAATCTGGAGATTCAAAGCATGTATTTCTCTCATCTGAAAATGAACCTCTGATTTCCTGGCAGGGTTTAAGATCTAAGTACTGAGGATGGAATGTGAACAGGTCACAGAATCAATGAATAATATACTTGCTGCCAATTGTACTGTGCCTGTTTTGAACTTGTCATTACTCTAAATCTACCCACATGTCTGAGATTTCACTAAGAGCTAGACAATGTATTATATATAAATATCGGAGACAAGAGGAAATTAAAACTGGATCTTTTAATTTATAAATTTTACAGTAATATTTTCTACCACAAAAAACTTATGCCAGTAAAATAGATAAAGGCAAAAAATGAGAAGAAAGTATTTGTGTTGATAATTATATTCTCATGATAATATCCTTTAAATCTCTTCTGCTTGTTATGTCACATAATAAATGGTACATGTATACTCCTGAAAAAGGTAAAGTAGGACCATGAAGGGAGTGACTGGTAGAACTAACCTTAACCTTATAGCATATCCAGAGTAACTTATTTCTAGTGAAATGATGATACTTATAAACATTTTTGTTTTTTTCCCTTTCTATATGTGGGTGCCAAAAAACCACAGATATCTTCCAAATGGATTCTCTCTCTCTCTCTCTCTCTCTCTCTCTCTCTCTCTCTCTCTCTCTCTCTCTTTCATTCTGCCTTACATATACATGCAGAAAGACAGAGA
>NW_026068060.1:1851702-1884869 GCF_014885135.2 Alexandromys fortis | reverse complement strand
CATAATTAATAATAGTTCTCTAGATCATTATTTGTAGAATGGCAGTCCAAAGAAAATTTACCATATAAACTTGCTACACAGTTGCTTTTCGGTAAATGGGGCTTGTTCTTTTGGATTCGCAGGCCCTGCCTGTCTTTATATTTCCTTGGTCTTTATGGATGAACAGCATGTCCTGTGCCACTTCTTAGCATGTTTATTATTCCCTTTTTTAAAGTCTCATTAAAATCTTATTGCACTCTATTTCTTAATGTTTGCATCTAATCATTTTCCTCAGGTATGTAACTCATTAAGCTGTTTTTTTTTTTTTCATTTTAAATCTAAAATTCTAGCGGTTATTTCTCATTAGTGGTTCTTCAATTAAAATGAAAAGACCAGTATTTCAGAGTTTTTGACTGAAGCCATTGCTATCATTCCATGCTTATGTGTTTTTGAAAAGAAAAAAAAAACTGTTCAAATATTATCCAATTTAGGAACACCCAAATGAAGCCAGTGTCCTTAATACTAGAGAATTTTGTTTCTGCATGACCAGGGAAAAATGATTTGTATCTATGCAAGGAATCACTGATCTGCAGGGAAACCTTTCAGCAGAAAGAGAGAAAAATCTGATATCACATCCTTTGCACTTACATGTTGCTGGAATAAATTCAGTTCTCAAAAAGTAATTTTAGTAATTAATTTAAATAAAAATAAGATAATATTCGGGCCTGCTAATCAATTTCAGTCACTGTATTTTCTGTTCATTCTAATCACACTATCCAAAATCACATATAGATTTCAAGTAGCATTATTTGAGTGATTTTTTTCCTTATTAGAACTCTGATAAAAAAAAAAAACACATAAAGTTCTTTCTCAGAGGTAATGAGCAGAATAAGAAATGGCTCTCTGTGTGAGGTGCAGACCTCCAGAAGCAGATGGATTAGTATCTTTTCTATCTAGTCCCTGAGCTCCACTTAAAATGATCAAATGTCCTTATGATCAGAGAACATTTCCAGTCGGCTCTGTAGTCCATCATTGCATAAAATCAGCATTTTTTCAATTAGTGTAAAGAACAAGTGGCTGCACACATTTATCTCATAAGAAGATGACTGAATTAGTAAGAAGGCTGCTGAGGAAGCTAGAGAAGGGATGGTATTAATTTCTCTTTCTTTATATCACTGAACAGCAAAATGAATAATATGTGAATTTAAAATTTTAAAACACAGTATCAAATGCATTTATCTTAAGGAGTATAACATCTGATAAATATGAATGTAGTTTTTATTCTTTCATTTACTTTGAGCACACAGACTTTACTACCAGAATGGGCAGTTTTGGGGAAGAGCATTTGGTGGGGAAAGAACCAAAGGATGAAGAGTAAGCTGTACCTGATTTTGACTTACTCTATTCTCATGACTACATCAGCAAAGTGTTTGCATGTAATACTGGTACACCTACAAGAAAATTTTAGTGATTGCATGTTAAATGCAATATTTTAAAGATGTTATAAATGGTGTTCAAACTGCGACCTTAGTAATATGTAGTAAGTTATATTCACATATGAGATTATAAGGCTGTCATTAAGAATGAATGACTTTTAGAAAATAGCAACACTATTTGTTTCTCAAATTTTTGCCCACAGTACATAGGAGGCTGAGGTCTAAGGATTTCTAGTAGTTTAAGGCCAGTCTGAGTTACAAGTGAAACTGTGTCCCAGCAATGAAGAAAGCCCTGAAGTAGTCACGTTTACGTTGTTATTCTCCCTTTGTGAATGCAATAAAATTCACAGATAGCCTTTCTTTCCCTTTTTCCTTTGTTCATACTTTAGACTTCATAGTTATTTCTAAATTTAATGTTATTCTTAATATATTATCTCAAAAATTCTTACAAATAACTGTGCTTACTTAGTTTTTGTATATTCCTTATATTTTTACATGTAATTATATTATGTCCTCCTCTCTTTGCAATAGACAAAATCAATAAAAGTTATATACAAAAATTTAAAGGTTCAAACACAGGACACAAGAATAACAGCAATTATGAATGAGCAGTGGCTTCTGTGGGGCATACCATTGAATAACTCTAGAAGAAAAAATTAATGCATGCTTGAAAATCAAAGACAAAATATAAATGGGTCTGGATGTAGAATGTCTCTGGACATCCAATGTAGATAAAAGAGAGTGAGAAATGTGTGCTTCTTTTAAATTGTGAGGCTTAGTAGGAGGATTTCAAGTCATTGTCTTGCTTTTGAAAGCTACTTCCTTCCTAGTTCTATTGTTCTTCCCTTCAGGTGGTGATATGTGTTGCGGGCCTCTGTTCTTTGTGTTATAATGGTTGCTACCTTGTTACTGACCTAAAATCAACACTGCTGAATGACTGTGAAATAGAAGCTACAAAACTGTGACCATTTTAGATATCTATTTTACAGTTGAACACCTGAGAGATAACTGGAAATTTTTGAAGATATATGATCATGAAATCTTTATAATATCACAGAAAGATTGATTTTCACTGGATGAATAAATAATGACTTCAGATTTTTGAGAGGGGTTGGTATAGAAATAACCATATTTGTTAATATAATAAAATAAACTGACTACACAAAAAAATGGAATAGGAATAAGAGTACAGGACTGTAGTAATATGTGAGGAAAACTTGATGAAATAAGAATCCATGCTACTTTCATAGATTACTTGCATAAGGCTTTGGGAACCTTGTGTATAATCAAGGAAAGGAACATGAATGCAATTATCATTCACAGTTCACATCAGACTCTGATTTCCTCTGATAATTCCAGCACAAACTGTGGGTTTTGACTAGGAATGTACCCCGAAGAAACTGGCACCTGAATATGTGTGTCTCTTGGTGGGTGATAATGTGTGTGGAAGTTTAAAAGACTTACGCTTATTGGGGTAAGTGTGTCACTGGAGGCCAGATATGAGATCAGAAAAATATGCCATTTCTCATTTTTGTCACTCTACTTCCTTCTTGCTGTTCAAGATGTGAAAACTGAGCTTCTTTTTCTGACTGAAATTTCTTCACTCTACCATCATGACTCCCACCACCTGTAAACATATATCCAAGTAAACTATCTTCTGTAAATTATCTTGGTCATGCTGTTTTATAATGTAATTGAAAGCAAAAGAAGATAACACCAGAAATTACATTCACTTCTGAAAATTTTGCCTCAAACTGTTATTGGGGAGTTATATTATTTTTTTTAAATGACAGCAATAATATTATAGTATTATATACATGTTCTATCTTTACCAAGATTCTCATCTATATAAACAAAGAAAATAGAAAACTACAAATTTAGTCTGCAGTTGCCAATGTGTAGTTCAGTTCAAATATGGAGATTATATCCTGAGAAGTTTTATTTCTGGGGTATATAGTTGATCCTTAGTAACGCATAGGTGATACATTTAGAGTATATATGACAAGAAAAATAACTAGCAGAAATCACATTCATTTTTATTAGATGTTATCCCTTAGATCTTTTTATAGATCCTTTTTTTTTTTTGTACTCTTCATTAGATCATTTTTCTATTACTGAGTTTAATTTTAGAATTAAGGAATTTCTCAAATTCAAATGTGAAAGGACTTTCATTTGTGAATTAGTTTGCTTTACATTACTAAATGGATTGAGAAAACTTAGCCACAATAAATGTCTCAGATTTTCACCTTGTGTCCCCTGAACACAATATGGCACTCAAGAATGAAAGATGGTAAACAGAATGTTTTAGTGACAGTTCACTTATGGGTCTTGAAAAACATTTTGGCTATTTCAACAGGAACAATACAATCTGTTAAATTTATTAAACATGTATTGAAGAACTGAAATGGCAATTCAAAAGATAAATCAACATAGATATGGTAAGTCTAGGTACAAACATTGTACACATGTTTAATCTCCATAATCTAGAAAAATGTTGATTACTAAAAGTCTAAAGTCAGAAGGCACTATGCTAAATTCTAGAAACCTCAGGCCACCCATGTCTATTTAAAAAAAAAGTGTGAAAAGGATAAATTTGTAGGCCAATGGGAGGACTCCTGTACCAATGTTTTTCTACCTTCCTAATCCTTTGACATTTTATGACAGTTCTTTATGTTGTGGTGACACTCAACCATGGAATCATTTCTGTTGCTACTTCATAATTGTAATTTTACTACTTTTATGAAAAAATACAAATATATGATATGCAGGATATCTGAAATGAGACCTCTGAGAAAGAATAGTTCCACCCTTAAAGGGGTTGTGACAAACAGATTAATAATTACTGCATATACAACTGCAAATCAGAAATTCAGAATAAGCACTAGTAAGTCTTCTAGCCATGAATTTTGAAAGGGATCATGTCATTGAGGCCTCAAATGACACTTGTTTCTCCAGGAGTTTAAAGTAATCATTTTCTAAAGTCAGAGTTAAGATTTTTCCTGGTGTTATCATGGACCCAGGTGGCAGCAAAGTTCACTTAGATCAATGGCTCTAGCTGCAATATGACAATTAGATTCCAACATTACCCCAGGCTCTACCCCAGACCATTGGCATTGGCATGATAGCTGATCCTCTTTCCTGGATGACTTATGATGTCCATGTCTAAGCTTTTGGTCCTATCACAGTTGTGGTCTGTGTTGATTTCTGTGGCCCATGGTGTCTCCAAAAGCCACACAGATATCCGGACTCTAGGATACAACTTGTGGCCTGCTGGTACCTGAAAACCATGCCACCACAGGTGTGAAGCCAATCTCAGTGGCCTAGAGTATCATCCAGGCCAGAGCTGCTACTGAGGTCCATTTCTGGGTCCACGACTCTACTGCAGCCAGAATCTCTATTGATATTGATGTCTGTGGCTCCTAATACCATCAAAGGCATATCAATGCCAGAGGTCTCAGACACTACTTGGGACCACATTGATGTCTGAGGCCCACACTGCTGTTGGAGACATGCAAATCTGAGTGGTCTGCACTACGCCCTGGGGCTATGGTGACATCCAGACCTGGACTACTACCAGGGACCATGTGTGTGTCTGTAGTTCTACCACAGCTGGGATATATGGAGATCCCCATGGTCCATTACAATGCCAAAGGCTAAATGAAGGACTGGGGTCTAGTATGAGTGCCATGCTACCACCTAGGCCATGTGAATCTGGGTGGTTTGTAATGCTACACAGGGCTGTTGGGTTATATGTGTCCCATCTGGTGCACAGGGCCATGTGTGAGTCCGTGGACTAGTAGCATCCAGTGTCTGAGTTGATGTCCATAGTTCCTGTTACTAATGAGGGCTGTGCAAATCCTGATGTTTGGACCACCACATGACACAAGATTGGTCTTTGAGGACCTTCCTGCCTCCAGAGTCATACTGATTTAGACAGGTGTCACCAGGACCATAGTGACACCCCAGGCCTAAGCTGTTGGCAAGGACCATATCTGGGTCTATGTTCCTGCTGCAGCTGGGCTATGTAATGATTTTCATGACCTTTTTTGTCAGTGGGGTCATAGGAGCCATGTGTGTTTATATCAGAAGGTTATGCCTAGCCTAGCGTGCCCTCACTGGCCTTGTGTTAGGTGGTCCTGCCCTTGTGAGCTACTAAAGCAGGAAAGTTGGTCCCACTGCCATAGAAGAGCTAGAAGTGGAATAATGCCATCTCTCATCATGGGTGTGGAAGACCTGACCTAGGAGAGCTAGCTCTGCCCCTTGCCTCACGTGGGCAGTCCATCCTAACATCTACCTGATCCATGATCTGCTAGAGTGCAATAGAGACTGGTCTTGCAAAATGATAGCCATAGTATCCGAATGACTTGGGGCAACAGCAAGTTGTCTGAGAGTTTTGGTGAAAGTTCTGTGATAATGGTATGCCACAGGCCTAGAACTAGTTCTGTGACTCATTGCAATGCACATTTTGTGGGACTGGCTGACTGGATAAAAGGGTATACTGCATGACAAACTATAACACCAAGTTCCACTAGATGAATGAACATGTGTTTTGAAAAGGAAAGAGAGAGGTAGAGAGAGGTGTTTTTTTTTTTTTATTTTTGTTTTGTTTTGAATGGGTTTGGGAGCTTCTTTGAATGGATGCTGCAGGGGTGATGGAAGTATGTGGAGGAGATAGGAGGTGAGTAGTGGTATTGGGTTCATGATGTGAAATTCCCCAAAATACCATCAAAGAATTATATTATATTCTAAGAAGACCTCTCTAAGCATGTTGTAGATACCAATTACATTCAGTAGTTGCCCCCTGAACTAAAAGCCCTATTTTTCTCTGATGGAGGAAGGTCATTGAGCAATAAAGAAACTGCTTGGCTGGCCCTGATAGTTTAAAAGATAGGTGGGAGGAGAAAACAGGAGGAAGAGGAAGTGAGGTCAGACTCTGCTCTGCTCCCGGAGAGACCCGACAGCTCTGCACTCTGGAGCAGAGACGCCATGCTCAGCTCTCCTGGGTAGACTCGATGGCTCTGCTCTCTGGAGCAGAGACACCAGGCTCCGCTCTCCCAGGCAGCTCCGACCCAGGATGGACATAGGCTAGAATCTTCCTGGTAAGCGCACCTTGGGGTGCTTACACACATTATTAGAAATGGGCTAGTACAGGTGCAAGAGTTAGCCGAGAAGAGGCTGGATATAAGGGGCAAGCAGTGTTTAAATGAATACAGTTTGTGTGTTGTTATTTCGGGCATAAGCTAGCCAAGTGGCCTGGGTCTTGGGGACGCAGCCCCGCCGCTCTTATTTCAACATTTCTCCCATAGGGAGCTGGAGCCTGAGAAGAATGGTTGAAAATACAATACACAAATCTACCAATTTGGAAAACCCCTTCAGCCAGCTAACAGCAAAATCAACTGTGGCATTGACAGGACACAGGAAACTTGAATAAACAAGTCCATTCTTTCTTCTGGTGCCTTTCAGAGACTCCCAACCATTTTAGTGTCTATGTGGTAAAATCATAAGAAAAACAACAAAACAAATAATGTTGCATTGTCCAGTCTACATGCCAATATCAAAAGGCCAAGTATTGACTTAAAGATGAGCTGAACACAACTTCTTAAGCAGTACAAATAAAACATAATTTCAAACTATAATTAGGACTATTGACCCTTAGAAATGTCTTGACTTTATGGCTTAATGTTCAAAAGTGATAAAGCAACATTTGCTTTTATAGATACCAGAGTAACCTAAGCTGTGATAATTACACACTAAATAACCTAATAAAACAATTGACTGAAAGAGTTTTATTGTGAACAGTTCTGTAATTTTAAATTTATGACTTTCACAAAAGGGGCAGGCATCTAGGGAAGCAAATATTATAAATCAAAATGGTATTATAAGGCTGGCCATGCACTGTCTGCCACTCCTCTACTGACAGGCAGATAACTGTAATTATTTTAATAGAATCTGGGCTGCGTTAAGGATTTTATTAAGTGAATCCAACAGAAAAAATACTTCACAATTTATGAAGCAATGAAGGGCACAATATATCTCCAGTGTACTGCCATTCTTCTGAGAATGCATTCTCCTGAATCCCAGAAAAGCCATTAATGAAATCTGATTGTTCCTCTCCAGATACTTCCTGTAGTTTTCCTGATGGACAGTCTCAGTGGAGCCCAGTTTCCAGCTGTTCCTCTAGGAGTACAAACTATGCAAGGCCAATTACCTTGACTGTTTCACCCCACATCTCTGTCCCATAAAAATATACCATGTGGATTTATTGACAGCGACAGGGATGGAAGTCATCCTGCCTGATGTTATGAAGCATAAAAACATTTGAAAGAATAAAACAACCATTGTGTTTTTGCCAGAAAATCTGGGTGTACTTTGCAGCAATAGTGAAATTTTCATTTAGTCAGAGTGCTTTATTTACTTGTCTTATGACTGTGAAGAGAAAAACAATCACAACTAAAAAGGAATTTATGGAAGAGTTTACTCTGGCTCGAAATTTTGGAAGTATGGGAATCCATGATGGTTGGCAGGCATGGTAACAGTGGAAGAAATGGGAGCTGGAAGATGAAGATGAGATCTGGCATCTTGAACCACAAGAACAAAATAAAATGAATAAATTGGAAGTAGTCAAGGATTTTTAATCTCAATGTTTATCTCCTGTTTTCTACTTCTTCCATCAAGACTGTAGCACTTAAACTTCCTTAAACTTTTGTGTTCAGTCTCAATTCCCTTCTGTCTATTAGTAAGGAAATCAAATTTGAGGTGGTTATGAATCACATAGTTGAACACTAGCGTAGCAGTTACAGAAAGTAGGCAGGCCAAGGTTTTGAGATGCACTTAATATCTTGATAGATACTTAGTGTTCGAATGGATGGCTTTTTGTCATCAGGAAGGCCAAGTCTAAAACACAAAAGGAAATACTGCAACTATTAAGTACTTTGCTGGCATAGGGATAAAAGTATCAGACTTTACATCCCATATAAAAACTTCTATAAGACCCAGTTTAATATAAAAACTTTTAACAATAGTCTGTTTTAGATCATAAGACATTTCTTTTTCAGAATATAATCCCAACTAAGTGTTGCTAGGCTACAAATAAACCCATAGGAGCTTTTCACAAAAACATAAGTCTTCTTCTAGGTTGTATAAATCACTTCCAGCAGTGAGTATTAAACTAGTAACTACACAATAGCAACCACTACACGGAGGATTAAATAACCACATGGATATGTTTTTCATTCAAAAGTAGTTTGGTTGTTGTTTTTTAACGCTTGTTTAACATGTATAGGAAATATTTGAATGGCTTTTTATTCACTGTAATACATAGAAATGTAAAATGGGCAGACTAAGCACATTTATAGTACAAAAATTACAGGCTTTTGCAAGGTAACTGCTCCGTTATAAAATACTTAGGTTTATTTCCCCTTGTATCTGTATTGAATATGACAAAAGAGATTAAATATGAAATGTGAAATATGTTCAGGAATATATAGTAGAATTATTGTTAATTTTTATGGGGAAGACAGAAGAAAATACAAATATAAAAGCACTTGGACTTTAAATATCAAAATGGTGCATGTCTGTTATTAAATTTGATTATAGGTCATTGTTTATCTTTGTGCTGCCATACCTATCTCCAAAGAGTTTAGAAGATTTGGAGGTTTTGTCGTATATGTCTAGGATAATTTTAAAATATCAGCCAGCATGATTATAGTTGTGCAATTGGGTGATGTATAATTATTAATAAAATTGTCTCAACCTTTCATCTTCTTTTATCATAAAAAAGACAGAAACACAATTTAAATGCTCATAAAATATGTAAGAGTAATTCTTCATCAATTGGAAAGATGTTATTTTTTCTCCTTATTTTTGAAATTTTATAGCATACTTTTAATTGTCTCTTTCATGAAAGTGATAATACGATGAATGCAAATCCTACTAAAAAGTAACAATTTGCTAAATATTAGAAAAGAAATATCTGTGTTTCAGAAAGTTACTGCATTATAATCATACATGAGAAGCTTTGAAAATGTGTCACACTATCTTGCTAAATTTCTCCAGGAACCAACTCCTTGTTTCATTGATTCTTTTCATTATTCTCTTTGTTTTTATGTTGTTGATTTCAGCCCTCAATTTAATTATTTCCCGGTGTCAATTCATCCTGAAGAGTTTGTTTCTTTTTGTCCTAGAGCTATTAAGTATCCTGTTAATATGCTACTGTGAGATTCTCTTTGTAGGAAATTAGTATAATGAACATTCCTATTACTTCTTTCATATTGTCCCATAAGTCTGGATATGTTCATTTTCATTGAGTTTTAGGAAACTTTTAATTTCTGTATTTTTTTCCTTGAACCAGTGACAATTCAGTTCCAATGAGTTTGTAGGATTTCTATAATTTTTCTTGTTGAATTCTAAATTTAAGCCATGGTGATGTGATAAGAAGCCAAATTTGTTTAAAAAAAAAAGGAAAGTATCTTCAACAAATGGTACTGGCATAACTAGATGCTGATATGCAGAAGATTGAAAATACGTCCATATTTTTCACCATGCATAACTCAAGTTCACATGGTTCAAATACCTCAACAAAAACCCAGTTATGCTGAAGGTGATACAAAAGAAAGAGGGAGATAGATTTGATCGCAATGGCACAGAAAATCACTTCCTAAAAATAACACCAGTAGCATAGACTGTGAGAACAACAATCAATAAATGGGAGCCCCCAAAACTGAAAAGTTATTGTAAGGCAAAGACATGGTAAGTAAGAAAAAAATGACAACATACAGAATGGGAAACGATCTTCTCCAACCTTCACCTGACAGAGGGTTAATCTCCAAAGTATATAAAGAACTCAAGAAACTATACAGCAAAATACCTAATGATCCAATTAAAATATAGAAAGAGAATTCTAAAAACAGAATCCTCAACAGAAGAATTTCAAATGGTGGAAAAACATTAAAGGAATTGCTCAACATTCTTGATCATCAGGGAAATGCAAATCAAAATAACTCTAAATACCATCTTATATATGCCAGAATGGTTAAGATAAAAAGCACTGAGGACAGTTTATGTTGGATAAGATGTGAAGTAAGTGGAAAACTCCTCCACTGCTTGTAGAAGTGTAAACTTTTACTGTTACTTTGGAAATCATTATGGTGATTTCTCAAAAAGTTGGGAATCAATCTACCTCAGAATCCAGGATTACCACTCTTGAACTTATTTCCAAAGTGTGATCTTTTATATCTCAAGGACACCTATTCAGCTGTGTTTATAGCAGAATTTTTCATAAAACCAGAATCTGGAAACAGAATAGATGTCTTTCAATGAAAAACGTATAAACTGTGCCCATGTTCCCAAATATAATTTATGAACGTTCTTTTACATTTAAAGGGGGATATGATATAGATATGAATAATTTGCATTAGTATAGATTTTGCTTTATTGATAGAGATTTAAGGTCAGTTTTGTTATATGTGTATGTATATGTATTTTTGATATTGATTAAGGTATTGCGATTGTGTAGTACATTTAAAAATGTAATATATAATTAGAAATATAGATTGTTAATAGATAATCATAATAGTCAAGTTTGTAGTTATGTTAGTTAAGATTTTCTATATGTACATAGATATATTTTAGATAGGCATTCTTCATATCTTTCAAAAATTATAGAATATGGCATTTTAAATGTTTTAATAACTTAGGACTTTTTATGACAATGAGACACTCTTCTCCTGGCAGCACCAATCTACTTCAAGAGGAAGATGGGCATTGAAGAGGATCCTTATGGAGTTTGATAGCCATTGGGCAAGAAACTGCTCTTGCCTGGACTGTTGCATAAACTGGACACAGAGAACCCGCAGAGAGAGGACTGCTGAACTTGCCTAAAGGTGAGATGACCTTTCGGGGTTCCTGATTCATGAAAGAGTCTGCAAGACATTCTTCAGGACAAGCAGATAGTGACTGCCTTTGAAATTTCCTGCTTTGTGGAAATGTCTGCTGGAGACTATGGGCCTGTAGGCCGAAGATGGATGCCCCAACGGTACAGAGGAACTTTGGGTGACTGTCCAGGCAGCGAGATGTCTCTGTCATTTCTAGAGTTTGAAAGTTGCTTTTTTCTTGTTTGCTTAGGTAATATTGTATCTTTCTGGACTCTTTGATGGAGTTAAGAATAGTTAGCTATAGTTATAGTTTTCCTTAGTTATGATATAAATTATTGTAATTTTTACTTGATAACTGTTTTGTTATATGTAATTTTGCTATGTTAAGTTAAAGCCTTCCTTTTTTTGTTTAAACAGAAAAAGGTGAAATGATGGAGGAAGGTCATTGGATAATAAAGAAACTGGCTTGGCCCATTTTATTGGTTAGAACATAGGTGGGTGGAGTAAACAGAATAGGATGCTGGGAGGAAGAGGAAGTGAGGTCAGACTTTGCTCTGCTCCCGGAGAGACTTGACAGCTCTGCTCTCTGGAGCAGAGACACCAGGCTCCGCTCTCCCAGGCAGCTCTGACCCAGGATGGACTTAGGCTAGAATCTTCCTGGTAAGCGCACCTTGGGGTGCTTACACACATTACTAGAAATGGGCTAGTCCTGGTGCCAGAGTTAGCCGAGAAGAGGCTAGATAGAAATGGGCCAAGCAGTGTTTAAATGAATACAGTTTGTGTGTTGTTATTTCGGGCATGAGCTAGCAGGCGGCTGGGGTGCTGGGGAAGCAGCCCCGCCTCACCAATTTCAACATGTACTTCTTTCCTTTTATGTAAATAAAGCATCTTTAACACCAAATGTTCAAATTTTAGGAATAATGTGAAGGTCAATATTTTGTTTTTCTTTGTTTTTCAACCTCTTTAATACACATATAGACACACACACACACACACACATACACGCAAAACACACATTCACTAAGACCGTTAGAAATCTCTAACTAAATTTTTGAAAAAATAAAAAATAAGTGCATATTTAAACATACCAATTAATTTAATTAAATATTTAAAACCAAATGTCGTATTAAGGCATGTGTTCTCATATAATCTAATATTGCTTGAAAAGAGTTAAATCTTTTTTTTTAATTTTTTTTTTTTTTTGGTTTTTCGAGACAGGTGTTCTCTGTGGCTTTGGAGCCTGTCCTGGAACTAGCTCTGTAGACCAGGCTGGAAAAGAGTTAAATCTTAAAAGAATTAATTATTTTTGCAGTGTGTTCTTTACCGAAATCTTTTTCAAATAGATTAAAAAGCACTAAACTATTTCTTATATTGCAGTCATATCCTCTACTGTCAATTCTCTCAGTTATTAGGAGAATTTGTAATATACTTTACCATTGGAAAATTTGTCATGTTACTGAAACCTGAATCCTATCTAGTTTTCTGCAATTTGTTATCTATATTTAGGCAGGTTTGTCCTCATGTTTGGGCGACTATTCATCCACTCTCAAGAATAATGATGTCTACTATCATTTTCTTTCTTTTTTATTTATTTCTTTATTAATTAATTAAAGATTTCTGTCTCTTCCCCACCACCGCCTCCCCTTTCCCTCCCCCTCCCCCAATCAAGTCCCCCTCCCTCATCAGCCCAAAGAGCAATCAGGGTTCCCTGCCCTGTGGGAAGTCCAAGGACCACCCACCTCCATCCAGGTCTAGTAAAGTGAGCATCCAAACTGTCTAGGCTCCCACAAAACCAATAGGTGCAGTAGGATCAAAAACCCATTGCCATTGTTCTTGGGGTCTCAGTAGTCCTCATTGTCCGCTATGTTCAGCGAGACCGGTTTTAACCCAGGCTTTTTCAGACCCAGGCCAGCTGGCCTTGGTGAGTTCCCGATTGGACATCCCCATTGTCTCAGTGTGTGGGTGCACCCCTCGCGGTCCTGAGTTCCTTGCTCGTGCTCTCTCTCCTTCTGCTCCTGATTTGGACCTTGAGATTTCAGTCCTGTGCTCCAATGTGGGTCTCTGTCTCTGTCTCCTTTCATCGCCTGATGAAGGTTAATATTCTGGAGGATGCCTATATATTTTTCTTTGGGTTCTCCTTCTTATTTAGCTTCTCTAAGAACCCGAATTATAGGCTCAATGTCCTTTATTTATGGCTAGAAACCAAATATGAGTGAGTACATCCCATGTTCCTCTTTTTGGGTCTGGCTTACCTCACTCAGGATAGTGTTTTCTATTTCCATCCATTTGCCTGCAATCTTTAATAAGTCCTTGTTTTTTACTGCTGAATATCACTTTCTTTCATAGCAGTCTGCACCAAGTGGGTTGTGATTGCTCCCTAGTTTGTTTTCACACTTAAGGTAAGATCGTCTGTGCTTCATGCTTTGGAGGAGTTTCTTAAAGATTAAAGATGTCACAAGCCTCCTCTTTGTTTCTTCAGATATGATCAAAATATATTGTTTGAAACTGAAAACTCTCAAATAGCTAAGTAAGAAACAGCTTCTGAGGGTAAGTGTTTATGAGAGGAGTGTGAGAAGCCTATGATTTGATAATTTCATTCTGTCTCATTTTCTTCTTAAGCTAAAATATTGCATTGTTATTTTTTTAACAATGAATTCCTGAATTTTAGTTCATATTTGGACCTGACCTCTACCTTAATGTATTTCTGTGTGTGTTTGTGTGTGTGTGTGTGTGTGTGTGTGTGTGTGTTATCTCCCTTATTTCTCTGTCCAGCAGTGAGACTGAGGTGTTGAGGTCTCGCTCTATTAGTGTGTGGGGTTTAATGTGTGAGATAAGTTTAGTAGTGTTTCTTTTACATATGAGGGTAACCCTGTGTTGAGGAACAGGCATTCATTATTGAGATTTCCTCCTTATGATTTTTTCTGTGACTAATATGAAATGAATTTTGTCTCTTTTGATTAATTTTAATTAATCAAATTAAGTTTGAAGTCTATTTTATTAAATATAAGCATAGCTACAAACTTGTTTATTTGGCCCATTTGATTGGATTTTTTTTTCCTAAAACTTTGATCTGTGGGATGTCTGTCTTTGAGGTCTAGGTGTGTTTCTTTTATTTAGCAGAAGGGATTTTGTTTTCATATACAGTCTGTTTCCCTGTGTCTTTTTACAGGTGAGTTGATTTATATTAAGGGATATTAATGACCAGTAATTGATAGTTCCTGTTATTTTAGTTTTCATTGTTGGTGATGCTTTAATATGTGTTTATCCTGTCTTTGGGTTTTGCCTCTATGAGATCATCTATTGTCTGTGTTTTGGTGGATGTAGCTAACTAACATTTTTGGTTGGAGTTTTCCTTCTAGTACTCTGTGTAGGGCTGGGGTTGTGGCTAGGTATTGATTAAATATTATTCTGTCATGAAATATCTTTTTTGTCTGTCTATGCTATTGCTGAGTATAGTATTCTAGACTGACAAGCATGGTCTCTCAGTGTCTGTATAACATTTGACCAGGACCTTCTGGCTTTCATTGTTTCCATTGAGAAGTGAGGTGTAATTCTGATAGGTCTGCCTTTATGTGTTTTCTTTTGTAGCTCTCAATATTCTTTCTTTATTTTACATACTTAGTGTTTCAATTATTATATGGCAAGGGGACATAATCTGTTGGGTGTTCTGCAAGCTTCTTGTATCTTCATATGCATATCTTTCCTTAGGTTAGAAAATTTTATTCTGTGATTTTGTTAAAAATATTTTTTGTGCTTCTGATTTTGACATCTCCTTCTTCTAGCCCTATTATTCTTAAGTTTGGTCTTTTCATAGTGTCCCATATTTCCTTGATATTTTGTGTTAAGCTCTTTTTAGATATTGTGTTTTCTTTGATGAGTCTATGTCCTGTATTGTATCTCCAGCACTTTAGATGCTTTCTTCCATCTCTTGTATTCTGCTATTTATATTTGTATTTGTGGTTCCTGATTGTTTTCTCATATTTTTCATTTCCAGATTTCCCTCAGTTTATGTTTTCTTTATTGTTTCTAGGTTGTTTTTCAAGTCTCCAAGATTTATTTCATTGATTTATTTTGCTTGTTTTTTTGAAGAGGATTTTTTGATTTCTTCCAATTTTTTGTTATCTTTTCTTCCACTTCTTCCAGAGAATTTTTCATTTTCTCTTTAAGGGCCTCATATATTTTGTAAAATTATTTTCTATGTCATTTTCTTCTGCTTCATCTATATTTCAATGTTTAATCTCACTGTTGTAGAGCCAGCACTTTTGTTTGTGTTGTGTTGTTCTTTTGTTGTTGAATGTGTTCTTACCTTGTCTATCCATCTTTTCATCTGATTGGGGTTGTTGGATCTGTGCCTCTGGTGATCAGTCTTCCAGGTGCCAGTGGATCTAAGGCTCATATGGTTGCTCCTTATGGTTCAGTCAGGGCCATGGTTCCAATCACTTGGAAGTCACTAGGCATTCCTGGAAGTCACTTGGTGCTTCCTGGTGTTGCTCTGATATCCCAGAAGTCATTTGTGCCTGTTGCTACAGATGTTGCTTGCTTGAGGCTACTCCTGCTGAGGTCCCAGGCTAAGGCCTGCTCCGTAAGAGGTCCTTGACTCATGCTTGGTCCTGAAGAGTTCTCTGGCTGAGGCCTGCTCTTTTGGTAGTTAGTCCTTTGTACCTGCTCCTGTGGAGGTTGCTGTCTCTGGCCTGTCCCAGTGGAGATTGCTGCCTTAGTCCTGTTCCCATAGATGTCCTTGACTTGAGTCTGTTCCTTCTGAAGTCCATGGCTTGGGCACAGTCCCACAGATGTCTCTGGTTTAAGTCTACTCCCTTGGAGATTCCTGACTAGTACCTCACCCTGCAGAGGTCTCTGGCTCAGGCCTGCTCCCTCAGTGGTTGCTCCTTGTACCTGATCCTGTGAAGGCTGTTGCCTTGGGCCTGTTCTGGCAAAGGTTGACGGCTCAACCTGCCTTTGAGCTGGCTCTGGACTCTTTGTGCAAATGTCCCTGGCTTGGACCTGCTCCCTCAGCATTCAATCCCTTGTTATTTTTCAATTGGACTAGATAATTAATGGATTAATTCAAAATTTCATGAGATGAATTGTTATAGGCTATGCCTTCAAGACAGCATAGCTTTAGAATTTAGAATAAATGTGTTCAGAATTTCATTCCATGGGTTAATGAGTTGCATCAATGAAAGTAGTCATGGCAACCTTTTAAGGTTGACTGAATTAAGGCAGTGGTACAATTCCTTCAAAATAAAAGAATATAAATGAGACTGAGCTAAATAATCCTAAACTAAGCAAATCTCCTGAAATGCTATAATAAATATCATATAAATATTTGTTTAAGACATATGTATATGTTTAACACATATATACATATGTCTTAAATAAATTTATTAGTTTTCTAATATTCAAAGTCTATTTCCTCAATATACTACTAACTGCATCCTTCAATTTCTAATGTAGCAGTATTATTATTATCTTCTTTCACTTTCATTTTTATAAGGTAGTATGGTTGGAAATTCAACCTTTTTGGTTTTATTTATTTAAAAAGAAAAAACAACTATCTTTTTTCATTATAAATACCAATCCAAATTCCCACTCCCTCCCTTCTTCCATTCCTTGCACTAATCCCCCCACCACACCCCCATCCATTCCACAGAGAGAGTAAGGCACATTGCTTTGGAGAAGGTCTAAGGCCCTCCCTACTATATCTAGGCTGAGCATGGTATCCATCCAAAGAGACTAGGTTCCCAAAAATCCTAGTGGATAATTCCTGGTGCCACTATCATTGGCCCCTCAGTCTGCCCCAGGCATGAAACTAACTGTCAAGCACATTCAAAGGGCCTACTTGGGACCTATGCCTGTTCTTTCTCAGTCTGGTAGAAGTTGGTGAGCTCCCATTAGCTCAGGTAGACTGTTTCAAGGGGTGTATCCATCATGGTCTTGACCTCTTTGCTCATATTCTCACCCCTCTCACTCTTAAACTGGACTTTGGGTGCTCAGTCCTGTGCTTCAATGCAGGTCTCCGCCTCTGTTTCCATTAGTTGCTAGATGGTGATTCTATGGTGGTATTTAACATATTCATCTGTTGACTACAGGGCAAGACCAGTTTTGGCACCCACTCCTCTAACACTTAGGGTCTTAGCTGGGGTCATTCTGTGGATTCCTGGGAATTTCACTAGAGACAGGTTTCTTGATAATCCTATAATGGCTCCCTTAATCAAGATATCTCTTTCCTTGCTCTCATCTCTGTCCTTCCTCCATCTCAACTATCCTATTCTCTCAAGTTCTCTTCCCCTGCCCCCTTCTCCACTCTTCTGTTCTTCTACCTTTCCTTCTCCTCCCACCCCCATGGCCCCAATTTTGTCAGGGGATCTTGTATATTTTGACTTTCCAGATGGATCTATATGTTTTTCTTAGGACTCACCTTGTTACTTAGCTTCTCTCGGATCATGAACTATAGGCTCATTATCCTTTGTTTATAGCTAGTATCTGATGTGGGATTACCATCTGTATGCCATGAATACCATTGGCTAATAAAGACACTGCTTTAGTCTATAAAAGGGCAGGAAAGAACAGAGCTAGGCTAAGTAAATTAACCTGAATGCTGGGAGAAAGAGGATGGAGTCCAGAAAGAAGCCATGTAGCCCCACCAGAGACAGACACTGTAACTTTACCTCGTAAGCCACAGCCATCTACGCTATATAGATTAATGTAAAAGGGCTAAATTAAGATATAAAAATTAGCCAGAAATATACTTAAGCTATTAGCCAAACACTATTGCAAATAATATAGTTTCTATGTGGTTATTTTTGGAGTCTGGATAGCCTGAAACTACAAGTGGCCTTCCTAAAACAAGAATCTACTTTGAGTGAGTATGTACCATAGTTTTCTTTTTGGGTCTGCATTATCCCACTCAGGATGTTGTTTTCCAGTTCCATCAATTTTCATGCAAATTTCAAGATGTCACTTTTTTTTTTACTACTGAATAGTACTCCATTGTGTAAATGTGCCATATTTTCTTTATCCATTCTTTGATTGAGGGGGCATCTAAGTTGTTTTTAGGATCTGATTATTAAAAATAATGTAGCTATGAATATAGCTGAGCAAATGTCTTTGTAGTATAATTTAGTATCTTTTGGATATATGCTCAAGAGTGGTATTGCTGCATGATTAGGTAGGTTGATTCCCAATTTTCTGAGAAACTGCCATACTGATTTCCAAAGTGATTGTACAAGTTTTCATTCCCACTAGCAATAGATGAAAGTTCCCCTTACCCTACATTCTCTCTTGCAAGTTATCACTGATATTTTTGGTCTTATCCATTCTGACTGGTATAAAAGGGTATCTCAGAGTAGTTTTGATTTGCATATCCCTGATTGCTAAGGAGGTTGAACATAACCCTAAGTGTCTTTTGGCCATTGAACTTCTTCTGTTGAGAATTCTCTGTTCAGTTCAGTACCCAATTTTTTTAATTAGGTTAATTAGAGTTTTAATGTCTAGCTTCTTGAGTTCTTTATATATTTTTGGAGATCAGACCTTTGTCCGTTGCGGGGTTGGTGAAGATCTTTTCCCAATCAGTAGGTTGCCTTTTTGTCTTAAAGCAGTATCCTTTGCTTTACAGAAGCTTCTCAGTTTCAGGAGGTCCCATTTATTCATTGTTGCTATTATTGTCTGTGCTACAAGGGTTCCTCATAGGAAGTGGTACCCTGTGTTCTAGACTACTTCCCACTTTCTCTTCATTGCACTATTTGTAATGCCAGACTCTGGAAACAACCTAGATGCCCCTCAATAGAAGAATGGATAAATAAGGTGTGGCACATATACACTTCAGAGTTTTACTCAGCAATAAAAACAATGACATCTTGAATTTTGCATGCAAATGAATGGAAATAGAAAACACTTTACTGAGTGAGATAACCCAGGCCCAAAAAGATGAATATGGTGTGTACTCACTCATAAGTGGAATCTAGCCATAAAGAAAGGACATTGAGCCTATAATTTGTGATCCTAGAGAAGCTAAATAAGAAGGTGAACCAAAAGAAAAACATATAGTTATCCTCCTGGATATTGGAAGTAGACAAGATTGCCAGGCAAAAGTGGGGAGCATGGAGGTGAGGGGTAGGGGTAAGGGGAGATAGGGAAGAGATGGGAGAAGGGGAGGATAGGGGAGAACTTGGGGGGAATGGGATGGTTGGGATGGAGGAAGGGTTGATATGGGAGCAGAAAAGTAGTTATCTTAATTAAGGGAGCCATTTTAGAGTTGGCAAGAGACTTAACTCTAGAGGGGTTTCCAGGTTCCCAAGTGATGGAGGAAGGACATTGGTTAATTATAATAAAGAAACTGCCTTGGCCCATTTTATTGGATAGAAAATTAGGTAGGCAGAGTATACAGAAGAGAATTCTGGGAGAAAGAAGCTGAGTCAGGGAGTCGCCATGATTCTCCCGCTCCAGACAGACACAGGTTAAGATCCTCCCTGGTAAGCCAGCTCGTGGGCTACACAGAATATTAGAAATGGGTTAGAACAATATGTAAGAGCTAGCCAATAAGAAGCTGGAACTAGCTGGCCCAGGCAGTGTTTGAAAGAATACAGTTTCCGTGTAATTATTTTGGGCATAAGCTAGCCATGCGGGTGGCCGGGTGCCTGGACGCAGCCCTGCCTCTCTTAATTCAACACCCAAGGAGATGTCCCAGCTTTTTCCTTGGGCAGCAGAGGATAGGGTTCCTGGACTGGCCTTATCCTATAGCCATACTGATGAATATCTTGCATATCACCATAAAACCTTCATCTGGCGATTGATGGAGATAGAGACAGAGACCCACACTGTAACACTGGACTGAGCTCCCAAGGTCAAAATAAAGAGCAAGAGGGAGGGAGAACATGAGCAAGGAAGTCAGGAATATGAGGGGTGCGCCCACCCACTTATTTGGTGGGACTGATCTAATGGGAGCTCACCAAGGCCAGATAGACTGGGATGTTGAAGGAGCTGCGGGTTGCATTCCGCCACCCAGCTCCCGCCACCTGCTAGCTTACCCAAAATAACAACTCACAAATTGTATTCATTTAAACACTGCTTGGCCTACTAGCTCTAGCCTCTTATGGGCTAATTCTCGTATTTTGCCTAACCCATTTTTTAGTAATCTGTGTAGCACCAGTCTTACCGGGAAAGATTCAGCATGTCTGACCTGGTTGCTTGCTTCACTGCATCTGCCAGGGAGAGGGGAGCATGGCCTCTGAGCTCACTTCCTCTTCCTCCCAGCATTCTGTTCTGTTTTTCCTCCCACTTATGTTTTAACCATTGAAGCCAAGCAGTTTCTTTATTACTTAACCAATAATCTTCCTCCATCACTGGGAATGATGAAGCATGTGATCAAACCAGACTCTCTGAATGTGGCTGACAAGGAGGGCTGACTGAGAAGCCAAGGACAATGTCATTGGGTTTTGATTCTACTGCATGTAATGGCTTTGTGGGAGTCTAGTTGGTTTGGATACTCACATTCCTAGACCTGGATTGAGAGGGGAGGACCTTGGACTTCCCACAGGGCAGGGAACCCTGACTGCTGGTAGGACTGGAGAGGGAGGGGGAGGGGAATTGGGGGAGTGGGAGGGAAATGGAAGGAAGGGAGGAGGTGGAATATTTTTAATAAATAAAAAAAATCAGCATTTTGTCCGATGTGGAGTTGGTGAAGATTTTTCCCATTCAGTAGGCAGCTAATTGTCTAATAAGACTGTGCCCTATGCTTTACAGAAGCTTCTGAGTTTCAGGAAGTCCCATTTATTTATTATTGCTCTCAGTGTCTATACTAATAAGGTAATATTTAGGAAGCAGTCTCCTGTTCCCAGGCATTGAAGGCTACTTGCATCTTGAGCCATTCCTTGCAGTGGCTGTCTGTGTCTTTGGGAACTGTTCTTGGTCTGCTGTGTACTATAAATGTCTCTGTCTCAAGGAGTCACTGATGTCTCTCTTAGCCTTCTCTCTTGGTCTGTTCTCCTGTTTCTTTTTCCCACTCTTTGAAGTCACAGCTTGTGCTTTAGAGCTCTTCTCTTGGTTCTCTCTGTGTAGTTGAACCTTGTGTTTCAGTGTTCCTCTCTTAGTCCTCTCTGTGTAGTAGCAATATATGTTTCAGAGTTCCACTGAGATTGCAGGAGTGTAGTCCAGTTTGGAGTCAGGATGGGACTTGTAGCTTTCAGAGTTGAATGGATGGGATTCGGGTATTGGGGCAGCCTATCTGCAGAAAATACTCCTAGTGGCTGGCTAGAACAGCCAAGACAGATGGGGCACTGGGTGGCTGGTCCCTTACCTCTTGGACCTTTCTGTATTGTTGCAAGCTTTGTTTCAGAGTTCTACTGAGGTTGCAAGAGGATAGGTGAGTTTGCAGGTAGGGTAGGACTTTTAGGTTGCAGGATCCAGTGGATAGGGGTATGTATTGGGGCAGCCTACTGGCAGGAAACTCTCCTCAAAGATTCACCCTTTTCATCAAAGCATAGTATTACATATTAATTGCAGAATAATTTATGCCATTACTGTGACTACCATTGTTTTAAAGTCTTGAGGTTCAAAATGAATAACCGGAGTATTCACTATTACAGATCTTGTAATATAATGGGAGTTTTAAAACTATACATATAGCCACAAGATCACTGTTCCACAGAGGCCATGTCAAATCTTTTCTTTTTGTAGGAATTATTTTCCATCTATTTTTCTTTCAGTGTGTTTTTCGTATTCTCTGGAATATCTTATTCTATTGGGTCTGACTTAGCCTATTTATTGGGAGGTGGTGGGGTTTGGGGTGTTGCTGCCTCTTTCTATTGATCCATACTTTCAGATCAACCCCAAGGATTACACTGAAAGTACTAGTGAATGGTCTATGAATCTTGTATTTTTATGTCCACATCTGAAAGTTTGTTCATTAGCTGTTTTATGGGTCCCAGGTTGGTAGGGTCATGAAACAGTGTTCTTGTTCTACCATCATTCTCCAACTTTTGGTATAGATTAGGCAAGTTAGAACAATTCATGCATTTTCTCTCTGACAACTTGGCCTCCATATTCTGCAAAACCTCCTTGAATTGGAGGTTATTTGCTTCATGTTTTAAACACTCTTCATAGGTTTCTTTGGCTTCATCAAACAGATTTAGGAACTCAAAGGCTGCTGCTTTTCTTGAATAATCATTGCTCCTGTCAGACTTCATTCAGGTCAACAATCTTGCAGCCTTATAGTTCTTCTGGTAGCATCCTTTCTTGGCATAGGCTGCAGAACAATTGTTATAAAGCACATGTTTCTGGGAATCTACTTTAATTGCTTCAGAGTAGCATTGTATGACATCATCCATGTTCCCAGCACTCAGGGCCTTATTTCTCTTCTCCTTTAGCTCATTCACCTGCTCCATATCCTGGCCCAGAATCTCATTGAATCCAACTGATTTTCTCTGCAGTTTCAACTACATGCTCCCAGCATAATTTCAATTAGATGTGGGTTTATCAGGTTTACCTAGATGATGCAAAGACAATATATTCTACTGGAGCACTACAGTACTAATGTTGAGATGTACTAATGTCAAAGAAGTCCATTTGCAGAGGGAAAACTCTAGCTTGGAAAGGATAGTGAGACCTCAGTTTCTTTTATGAACTTACAAGAACATTGTTTTTTGAAACAATAAGATTTATGATTTTAGGTGAATATTTATTATCTTTACAACAAAGGGGGAAGTAAATTGTTGAGTTAAACAACTGTATGACTTGGTCTTCCATTTGCTGATACAGAACCACCAAATTAAAATTTTATATATATATATATATATATGTATATATACATACATATATATATATATAAAACAAAAGCTCATATAAGAGACATGATAGAGACAGAAATAAAAATGGGCTACAAATATTTGTGCTACACTATAGAATTTGGAGAAAAATTAGTATTATAAATTGAAATCACCATGTAATCAATATAAAGTATCTTATTTAAATATTGGAGCTAAATTAATAATATAGAAATCTAAAGCAATAATTGAGTTGACAGGACCCAACATATGATGATAAATAGAAAAATACATATTTGGAATGAGAAATAAAGTAGGTTAAAGGATATTAGGTAATCAAGTCATTCAAGAAAAGTAGACATCATATGTGTGGATAAAGAGACTAAGAACCCCTCTTTCTTATAGATGAGATAGTGAATAAATAGTTGAATAGTTGAACAATAGAGGACAAGATAGTTTTTAAGTTGCAGACTGCAATGCTGACTTAGTCAAGAATAACAGAAATGGATCAATGGGGGAATGAAGTATTGTTGTTCAAGAAATGAAGGTGAAAAAGAAAGTCAGAAACCTTAATAATTATGGAAACAAGATTTTTTTTTCTCACTCAGATTGTGAAAAGAATTGTAAATTAAATACACTCACATATGTTTGTGTGTGTGTGTGGTATGGGAGCTCCTTCTGTATATGTGTTGCTTTTATTGGTTAATAAATAAATTATATTTGAGCCTATGGCAGGAAAGAGCAGAACTAAGTCAGGAAAGCTAGGCTGTATGCCGGGAGGAAGAAGGGCAAAGTCAGAGAGTGATGATGGAGCCACCAGAGTCAGGCATGCCAAAACTTTAGCCAGTAAGTCACTGCTATGGGTTATATTAAGATGTAAGATTTAGCCAATAAGAAGCTAGAGCTAATGGGCCAAACAGTGACTTAATCAATACAGTTTCTATGTGGTTATTTCAGAGCTGAGCAGCCAGAAACCAACAAGCAGCTCCGTCCAACAGATTGGCTATAATGTGGTGAACTAAATGCATGTCAAACCTGAGAAGGCATAAAAAGGAATTCTAGATTCAAAAATACAAAGTGTAACACAACTCCTTGCTGTTTTCTGGCTGCATGCTGAAGCTCCTTTAAGAGAGGATTTCCTGACTCAGCCATAGCAAAAGGAAAACAGCTGTGCTGTTTTTAAATGCATGTTTTCTGGATCACACCACCTTCGAGACCTCTAGCTCTTTCAAAAGACCAAGTATTTGGATGGGAATTGTGAGCATTGTGCTGCTACTTGCTTGATGGCATCATGAACCAGTTTTGTTTCTGGAACGGGGATGGTGAGTGTGGCTCAGAGGTGCAAGCAGCTCAACCATGTTAGACTGTGCAGATTGAGCATGAAGTGCCATAATAATGGCACAGCTTAAGTTTTAGACTAGGCCAGGTAGCAGGCAGTACTGTATATACCCTATTAATGCTGCACCTTAAGTTTTAAGAAGTGTTTAGCATTTTAAAAGCTCTTTAAGACAGTAAAATATTATAGATATGCAATAAGACAAATCTAATTGAGTCATAGTGTTCAATAAATGTACATAGGTTTGAAAGCTTGAAAGAAGAAAAAGAGTATAGTCATAAAATAAAGTTAGTGATTTTACAAAAATAAAGGTATAGTCTTAAAAGAAACAGAATACAGATAGTTATAGATTAAAAGGACTAAAGAAAAATAACCCAGGTAAAAATGAAAAATGTAGAGTCCAGATTGAATTTTTGACTGGGAATGTGCTAAGTACAGAGAGACATTTCATTGTATGGACTGCTAAGCTACATCAGCATGTATATTATTAAGGTATCTTGACTTCGAAGTTTGAGTCTAAGGATATGTTGCTTTAGAAAATAGATTCTTCTCTTGTTTCCACAGATTATGAGAACCTGTGGATAGTTTCCAGACTGGTGTGGTTTGGTGGACCAAAATCCCCTAAAAGATTACCTTGAACACCCCAAAAATAACCCCCAAAATTTATTTCACCCAACTGCTGACTGAAACAAATCTAGAACACAGGATACACAATGAAGGACCTGATTAATAGCATCCCCACACAGCAGGAAGCAGCAGGAAGCAGAATATAGGAACTACACCTATATTCTAAATATTGTCTAAAAATGTTTGTTTATATTTAAGGGGGGNTGACCTGATCTCAAGGATCAGCCAGACTTCAAAAAGTGCTCTTTGGATAGGAGAGGGAGGGGGAGAGGAGTGGGGGGAGGGGGAGAAGAGAGGGGGGAGGGGGAGAAAAAAAGAAGAAAAAAAAAGAAAAAAAGAAAAAAAATGTAATGTATAATTAAGAAATATAGGTTAACAGATAGTCATCTATAATAGTTAAGACTGTAGTCATGTTAGTTAGGCTTTATATATATACATATATATGTATATATATATTTCAGTTAGTTAGGTATTCTTCAAATCTTTCAGAGACCTACAGATTATGGAATTTAAATGTTTAAAAATTTAGGACTTTACATGACAGTGAGTTACATCTGCTCCTAGCACCACCAATCTATTTTAAGAGAAAGATTGGCATCGAAGAGGCTATTTATGGAGTTTGTTAGATGAAATGGACATGCAGGATCTGCAGAGAAATTACTGCTGAACTTGCCTAAAGGTGAGACAATTCTTTGGGGTTCCTGATTCATGAAAGGGTCTGTGAGACATTCTGCGGGATAGAGAAGAATGTGACTGGCAAACTGCCAGTATAGACAGAACTGTCTTTGAAATTTCCTGCTTCATGGAAAAGTCTGCTAGATACTATGGTCCTATAGATCCTGAAGATGGATGCCCCAATGGTACAGAAGAACTTTTGGTGACTGTCCAGGCCGCAAGATGTCTCTGTCAATTCTAGAGATATGGAAGTTGCTTACATTGTGCTTCCTGTTTACTTAAGTAATATATTCTTCTGGAGTCTTTGATGGAGTTTTTCTTAGTTATGATAAAAGAAAACATAAATATAAATATTATAACTGTAAATCCTGCTTGATGTCTATTTTGTTATATGTAATTTTATTATGTTAAATTTAAAACCTTCCTTTTTATTTAAACAGAAAAGAGGAAATATTGTAGGAGGTCCTTCTGTCTCTGTGTTGTTTTTATTGGTTAATGAATAAAGAAGCTGCTTTGAGCCTATAGTAGGGAAGAGGAGAAGTAGGCAGGAAGCTAGGCTGTATACTGGGAGGATGAAGGGCAGAGTGGGAGAGTAGCAATGGAGCCACATGAGTCAGACATGCCAAAACTTTAGCCGGAAAGCTACTGCCATGTGGCCATACACAGATTAAGAGAAATGGGTTAACTTAAGATGTAAGAGTTAGCCAAAAAAAAAAAGCTAGAGCTAATGGTCCAAGGAGTGATTTAATTGATACTGTTTCTGTGTGCTTATTTTGATGGCAGCTAGGAACCAACAAGTTGCTCCAAACACATAATGCTACTTTTTCTGATCGTAGAATTCAAAATGGAATATGTGGCTTTATATTTATTGGCCAGAGAAATTGAATTATTTAAATCTAAGGATCACATATATACTTAACTACTAAGTATTGTTTTGTTCTAGAAGGTAATTTTCAGAAATCCAAGTGGGGTGTAAGCTATTTATAGACCACTCATGTACAAGGAGAAAATATATGTAAACGGGAAGTGCCTTTACTATAAATCTGAACAAATCTCCCAATACAAAATATATTTTTAAAAGATGATAAATCAAGACCAAACCAGAAACTACACTATCAAAACATCGTACAGAGAAAAAAAATATTAGACTTAGGAACAGCAATATTACACTAAGAACAGTCAACATTTGTGAGATACTCTGTAAAATTTATTGAGAGAAGAATACTGCTAGATTGTGACAGCAGTGGAAAATCTTTTCAAAGATGTAAAAAACAATTAATATCTGAAGTGTTAAGTGAAAATATGTTATTGACATGGACACAGATATATAAAAGACCATAAGCTTGGACCTATGGGAAGATGGTCAAGCCTTCCCCTGGGATAAGGATCAGAGGGAGGCTAAGGCTTTATTCTGGTATTTGTGTGCATGTTGATAATGCCTGCAGAAAATATTCTACACAACTTTCTCACTGGATATTTATGGCCTGAAGGCTATTTTTCTATAGAGCCTGCTTATGTACAGAGAATTTAAGCATGGCTTCTTGTTTCACTGTATAAAGTAACCCACTTCGATACTTATATGTATTGTAATAGTGTTATCCTCTTGTATAGTTGTTTGCACTGATGTTGCCTCCATGTTTAACTGTACATAATCAATATAAATATTAATCTGGGGCTTCAGTTTCTTTAGCAGGGCACCTAGGCCACTTGATATCAGCTTTTCTGTGTTTCTCTGTGCCTCTTCTCCATTTTTTGCCACAGCTAATTATGGCAAGTCCTGGTAGCCATGCTTCCATGCCACACATAAAATATACATAGTTTGTGTATTTTTTTCTATTCCAACATGTACAGTTTAATATTTTATATATCCTACAAAATTTCTTGGGCTCTGTGCTGACATATACAACTTTTTTAGGAATGTCTCATTAAAAATGGGTAAATACTTATTTAATATCTTATATTTTATTGGTTTTATTATCATTTAACAATAATGCATGTATTTTGAAAATAGTGTGATGAACAGTTTATGAATTCAGAATTTATTAACATATTTGAGTCATCAGTAGTACCTATTCTAATTTGTCTAGTTAAGAAATTTGATTTTTTTAAATAAAGATAAAATAGCTTTAGTTCAATTCTACCAGTGACAGTTGTATATTTTAGAAAGATAATTTATATGAAAAATGAAAAAATATTTTGAAAATTCAATTATGAAATACTGTTCTGTATGATTCACATATTAAATTTCTTTTAAGCAGCATTGCATTGATGCTATTAGTTTTTAATTAGAATTATGGTTTTAAAATATATGTGATTAGGTGGTTAGGACAGGTTAAGAATATATGAGAAATCATATTTCTGAACAAAGAAATACAGAATTAATTATTATAAACTTGATTTGCAAATTATTCTGTCTTTTAGATTAATCCTATTTTATAATTCGAATATGAAATAAAGTAAAAGAGCTCATAATTTCAACCTTCAAAATTTGAATTATAACTGAAAGTGAGGAAATTTTGATGATAATTTATTCATACAGGAAAACTGTGCAATCCATCTTCCTAGGATGTGGTTTCCTAGGAGAAAAAAAAACCTCCACAAACTGCAAATATGAAGTTTAGGTCTTTGATATTGCATTATATTGTAATATTATTGCTCTTTCTAGAGAACAACAGTGAATATGAATGTAATTATAATTCTGTCACTTCATGAAATAATAGTCAAGATGTCAAACTCCTTGTCTATCTTGTATTAATTTTGTACATTTCAAACTTCAGAAAGGCAAATTCCTCAAGACTTCATCACTTCCTAATTATTCTCTTGAGTCACTTTATCATGTCCTCTGACTTAAAATTGCTTATACCCAAGAGGTAAAGATAGATAAAGAATGCAGAATAGAAGAATTGCCTCGGGACAAGTCTTTTTCCTCATATTATAATTGTTGATAAGGCAATCATAATTGCTTGTGTCCTAGAAAGAAAGAAAAAATATAATTTATAGTTACAGAAAATAAACAAATGGAAGCTTACTTTATGTTATGTACATGTATTACCAATACAAAATGAAACAATTTTAAGCATAAAAATTAATTTATAAAATATGAAGGATGAGTAAGTCTTTTTTTCCTTAAATTACTTGTCAATGAGTACTCAGTAAGAAATATTTGTAAATAAAAAGTTTTGGGCAAAGAAGCTTGGCAATCATAAATCAAGAAAAGAAATAATATTAAAATAAACTAGTAGAAGATCACTGCAAATTCCCCATGTTTTAAAAATAATTATTTTTTTCTACAAAAGGTTTTTTAGCAGATTTTTATGTTTTTCCATAGTGTAATTTGTGGCTTATCCTGAGGCTACACAGCTCCATGTCCTTCTCCAACCTTTTTTTAGTCAATATTTTCACTTTATACCCAGAAGATTACATGGTGAAATGACCAATATCATATCCATGGCATTGAAAACATGTACATCTGTAGCCTTCTGGGAAACTGAACTAGAGTGTGATGTCTACAATCTTCAAAGTTGGATTAATAACAATATGTTTTTAATGCGACTTGTTGCTCCTAATTTTGTTATTTTTTTAAAAAAACTGGACCATTGCTTATCTTATACTTTTAAATTTATTATTCTGTCTTATAATATATCCCAAACATGACGCCCCCTCTCTCCACTCCTCCAAAATCTCCCTCTCTCCCAGATCAACTCATTCTTGTCTCACCCCAGATAAATCACAAGAAGATATAATAAAATCAGACAAAAAAATTCACATCAAGCCTGAACAAGACAACTCAGAGGAAAGAGGACACAACCAGTTTGCAAAACATCAAGGTACTAACATAATACCAATGTCCATCTTATTAAAAGCATTCTACAGATTCATTGTTATTCTCCTTAAAATCCCAACAGTTCTTTATAAACTTTGAAGGAATGATACTTAACTTCATATGGAAAAAAAAAAAAACAAAACGAAGCAAAAAAAAAAAACCTATTGTATTTCAGAAGCTTGAAATCTGAGACAAGAAAAACTGCACATTTTGAACACTGGTCCTCTGAAACTATCATTATATACATCATGATAATTTCTCTGTTAATCTTCTAGGGAAATGAGAAGTATTGGGGACATTTATCAAATGGATGGGAGGCAAGTAATCATTATCTGGGAAGAAAACTATAAAAGTAAATCTTATAGTCTGGAATTTGGTTAAATATATTCAGAGCAAAAACGACCTAGCTTTCACCTCCAGTGAGAGCAAGATTCTGCAGTTGTGAGAAAGGAGCAAAGTTGAAAAGTTCCTCCAGAGGATGGAAGCCAAAGGAAAGGTGTGAGAAAATCCACACAAAAGAGTTCAAAACTTAGGATTTTTTAACTGCAACACAGATGCATGTGTTTCTTGCTGACAACATCATGTAGAAAATCTAAGTTATAATTCATTCAGATGTCAAGATTAGTATACAAAGCAAGACTGAACATTAAGTACCCAGAAAATATGACACTTAAATAAAAACTAAATGCTATACAGTAACTGATCTCAGTTATTAAATACCTACAAAATGTCCAAGTATTCAAAGTAACCATCTTTAAAAGAAAAAATAACACAGGCAAATACATAATACCAAGAAAAAGATCCTAGACAATAAGAAAATTATCACACAGATCATAAAAACCATTTATCTGAAAACGATAACTGGATTGAAAATTCAATGTGGAACAACATTTTGTATAATTTAAGCAAGAAATTCAATACTAAAAGTATTTTGTTTACATTATTTGGTAAAGCAAAGTATATTTACTTTTAGATTAAACATAGCTATTTTTTGCAAGTCGGTTTTAAATTATTGATTTCAAGTGATCCTCCCATATCCGCCTCCTGGGAAATACATAGATTGTTTTTGATTAGCCAATCAAAAAAATAACTACCTAATAAAAAGAAGATGATATAAAGAAGAAAGAGAGGAAGAAGAGGAAGAAGTGATAGATGAGGAAGAGAAGGGAGGGGAAGAGGAGGTAGGGAAGAAGGGGAAAGAGCTTAAGGTCTCTCCAAACTTGCATCATTGTATGAATATGAGTGTCATTGGAGAGGGAAAACAAGGAAGGAAGAAAGGCCCAAAGAACCACTCAAAATAAAAGATGAAATGTAGGCAAAGTGGTTCAAGAAATTCAAGAGAAAACAAATAGGTTGTTCCTAAAACATATACACTACATATATATATATACATATATATACANAAACAAAGGAAGAAAACTTTGGAAATATAATGAAGTGATTAGTCATGGTTGCACTGTGGTTCCATTTGTCTCGAGAAATCTTTCTGCTTATGCAAACACTAAGCAGGGGTATCTTTTTTTTTATCTTTTTACTTAGAATGCAAACAAAAGAAGAACATGGCAATGAAGGTTTTTTTTTTTTTTGCATTTCCCTGATGGCTAAGGATGTTGAGTATTTTTTAAACCATTTCTCAAACATTTGAGATTCTCCTATTTAAAATTATTTGCTTAGATACAGATACCATTTTAATTGGATTGTTTGATTTTTTGACATCTTGTTTCTTGTGTTCTTTACATATTTTGGACACTAGTCCTCTATCAGATGTGAAAGGGGTAAAAATATTTTCAAGTATTGTGGGTTGCCTCTTTTATTTTGACAATGTCCTTTGCTTATAGAAGATTTTCAGTTTTATGAGGTTCAAGTTATTAATTGCTAAACATACTGACTACACTATTTGTGTTCTGCAAGAAAGTTTTCTTCTGGGCCAGTGCATTCAAAGCTATTCTCCACTTTCTCTTCCATCAGGTTCAGTGAAGCTAGTTGTATGTTGAGGTCTTTGATATTCTTAGATATGAGTTTTGTGGATGATGATAAATATGGACCTATTGTTATTCTTCTACATGTAGAGACTCAGTTATACCAAAACCATTTGATGAATATGTCATCTTTTGTTCAGTGTATTTTTCTGGCTTCCTTATCAAAAATTAGGTGTCCATATATGTTTTTATCTATGCCTGGATCTTTAATTCATTTCCATTGATCAACATAACTCATTTTATGCCTGTGTCATGTGGTTATTATTACTATAAATCTACAGCATATCATGGAGGGTTAGAATACCTTTTTCAGCAGTTATTTTATGATTCAGGATTGTTTAAGCTATCTTGTGGTATTTTGCTTTCTTATTTTGTTGTTGACTTTGAGTTTGATGGTTTTTTTTTCATATGAAATTGAAAATTGTTCCTTCAAGTCTATAAAAGGTCTGGAATTTTGATTGATATTGCATAGAATAAGAAGATTTCCTTTGGTAGGTGTGGTGGTTTGACGCTATTAGTTGGTATGCCCCTCTAATAATTGGAGTAGGTGTGGTATTTTTTGAGGAATTACATCATAATGGGGATGGGCTTTGAGAACTCTTTTCTTAAATTTCTATCAGTGTGATAATTACTTGATATCCTGTTGTCTTCTGGTCAAATATAGTTAGTGATTGTCTGCCTGCACACTGCCATGGATGCTACCTCTGAGATGGTAATGGATTGAAATTCTGAAATTGTAAGCCATCACTTCAATTACATGTTATTTTTTTTTTGTTTTATTTTTTGTTTTGTTTTGTTTGTAAAAATTGCCATGGTCCTGATGTCTCTTCACAGAAAAAAAAAGAGCCCTAACTAAGGAAGTAGTTAGTACTTTTTACTGGGGTATTGCTATAATAGACCTGATCATGCTTTTGTTTGAAGAAATATAGATTTTGATACTTTGGGTTAGGAAAACACTGGAATGATTTAGACACTGATTAATGGGACATACTAGCAGAAGCATGGAAGACAATGGTGTTGAAAATGACTTGAAATTTTGGGAGCTTGCTCAAGAGACTTCAGAAAAAAAATTTAAAATATTGCCTAGAAAACGTTCAATAAAGAACATGACAAAATGAAGTATTCCGACCCTATCTAAAGAGTCTGCCTGAGGCTAAAGCAAAAAGTTTTGGATTAATTCCATTGTTGGAAGAATCTCAAAACAGCTAGTCTGGACGATGTCATTTGGATATTAATCAACTCTAGTAAAGATTTATAATGAAAATTAGCAAAATTTGGATGATAAATTTAAAAAGGTAAATTTAGATGAGGAAAAGAGCACTAGGAAGTAGAATGCAGTTAAATCCTCCAATAAGGTCATTATGATCAAGTAGTCTTCATCCGCAGGCCTGGTTAAACATACAAAAATCTATCAATGTAATCCATCATATAAATAAACTGAAAGAAAAAAAAAACATATGATCATTTCATTAGATCCTGAAAAAGCTTTTGAGAAAATTCAACATTCCTTTATGATAAAAGTCTTGGAGAGATTAGGGATACAAGGGTCCTACCTAAATATAATAAAAGCTATGTACAGCAAACCGACAGCTAACATCAAACTAAATGGAGAGAAACTCAAAGCCATCCCACTAAAATCAGGAACACGACAAGGCTGTCCACTCTCTCCATACCTCTTCAA
>NW_026068060.1:1831141-1839936 GCF_014885135.2 Alexandromys fortis | reverse complement strand
AAAAAAAATTTTGAAAACTCAGCATTCTGCAGTATAACTAACTCATTGTTTTACAATGGAGTATTTGTCTTTAACACAGTTTAGTTAATATGAAATTCTAACAGAGAATTATGTCTTTTCCCAACTACCGTGTATGTTTCAGAAAAGAAGCTAGCAGATTAAAAGTATGTGAATGAATAAACAAATTGTTGCAACAATAACTGAAACAAAGATGGTGTAGCTTTGTGAAACATAGTCAAAGAAGACATCCAGAAAAGCAAAATATGCAGAATGAGGAGTAATCCAACATGACTGAGAATAAAACAAATTTGTTACGGGTTTGACATTTAAATATTGGGAATTGTCTGTTTGGCTTTAGACAATTCCCAATAATTAAATGTCAAACCCATAACAAATTTGGTGAGACAGCATATGACAAGACTACAGGTGAACCGTGACTGAACCAAAGATTTCCACTATCCCTCAGAGGTAAGACCTTATGAACATAAAGATATAGTTATAAAAATGAGTTCCAGAAGCAGCCTGAATCTAACTGGTGTCTGATTGGATCGTCTTTCAAAAGGAACATGCACATTCTTCTAACGCCAATTAGAAATTTCATCAAGAAAACTCAGTCTAAGCCACATGTAGGCTTATAAAATAATAATAATATGAAATATATAGTATATAATCTAAATACCAATAATTATTAAGAAATTGATAATAAGATTTTATCAGAAAATAGTAAATTTCTGTGATATGTTAAACAAAGATACTTCTAAATAATATATGGATTAAAGAAATATCAAAAATATTGAAAAATATTATGTATTGACTATAAATGAACATAAAAATAGCCAAAACTTATAAATATAGGACGATTAGGATCTAGAGAGAATTTTTTGATGTATACCATACATAAATACTTCATCAAATTTTCACCAACTGCAGCAAATTGTATAATTTTATACAATATACAAAATCAACTTAACAGAATGATTAAATAGGATCTATGTTAAATATGAAAAATATTTTTAAAGTTTGAAAATAAATCAGTGCACTCAGCATTACCCATACAAAAATGAAAATCATAAGATTATATTTATATATATGATTACATTGCCAAAATTAGTCAATAGTTTGCCCTGTTACTCTTACCAAAATAAGTGCAGTAGCCTATATTTGGATCTCATAAGATCATGGGGCGGAGGGCCATTGTTAGATAAAGTGTAGTCTTGTTGGAGGAGGATGGATAACACCCACCTTTAATGCAGACCTTGAGATTGCAGGACATACTTTTAATTTGGGCCATGCCTGCTATGGTATGTGTATCGCTGTAGTGGCAGACTTTGAGGTCGTTTTCTCAGTCTGACTGTCAGTGGCTTTCCTGTTTCTTACAGGATGTAACTGTGTCAGCTCCAACACATGAGTGCCAATAAGTTCCCTGACATAATGATAATTAACTGAACCTCTGAAACCGTAAGCAAGCCACCTCAATTAAGTGCTGTTGTGGTCATGATATCCCTTCACAGCCCCCCCACCACCAAAAAAAAAAAGAAACCCAAACTACAACAAAAAGAATAGAGAGAAATATACTTATTTTTAATATAAAAACAAAAGGTGGAGAGAAAAATGTAAGTGTGAAAAGAAATGAAATACTTGTAACAAACATCTTAAAGTTAATACCCAGATGTTGTCTCTCTAAAGTGATGACAAAGGATGTTATTTTAAACTACTCATTCTTTATATTGCTAAACACTCAGCTCATATAACATATAAAAATAAAATAAAACATACACATATTAGGATTGAAAAAATAGAATTCTGTTAAGGTGTAACAATTAGCTCTCTAAATAATCCAAAATATCAATATAAAAGACCTTGACCTAGAGCCGGGCTGTGGTGGCGCACGCCTTTAATTCCAGCACTCGGGAGGCAGAGGCAGGCGGATCTCTGTGAGTTCGAGACCAGCCTGGTCTACAGAGCTAGTTCCAGGACAGGCTCCAAAGNCTCACAAGGTTGTGATATAACAGCAAGAAAATAAGTGTAAAAATAAACATAAACAAATAAGTAAATCACTTCCCTATAGTCTATAACTGAAAAATGTTTAGATGATAAAATGAAAACAGAATAAAATTTTGAATTCAAACTGCCTCTTAATTTAGCATGAAAGTGAAATTTGTATTTGTAAATGTTTTTGTGGGAGATCAAGAAAAAGATGCTTAAATTCCGAGACCACACAGAATTGAAGACAGAATAAATGAACACTTCATGTTCTTAGCTACAAAGTTGAAATCATACTCATAAAGCAACATTTTGTGACAGGTTTCTATGTAATTTATGAATTGATTCAACATTTGAATGACTATATGTGCTAACAATTTTTGATGGTTTTGTATTTAAAGAAATGTTTCTTTATCAAGGATACTTAACAATAATAAAACAGAAAACGTGAAATATAACTACAATTAATAACAATAGTTTTCAGAATGTTATCAATGCTCCATTCTCATTGAGAAATATTAATTTATCTTAAGCTGATAGTTCTTTCCAAATTTATCAATCAATTTCATGTAGTGTCAAGCAAATTTCACATAAGAAGACATACTAATATTAATCTGATTTCTGGCTTAGAGATGAAGACAAGATCTCAGAATCATAGTTACAGTACTGAAAATAAGCAAATAACCTACTGTACAGCTTTGATGTATTAGAAACATAAAATATTACAACATGGTACTGTTTAAAATTAGATAAATAAATTAATATTATAGAATGCAGAACCAAGCCAATAGCCACAGAGGAATGAATAGCTTCATATGGTGGACAAAATGACTGAAGACATTTAAACAAAAGTTACTCATTTAAATATGAACACATAAATCAATGACTTGTCCTGTAGGTCAACAGTAAATAACTGGAAATTGGAATTTAAAGGTAAAATTATTTATTTTTAAAATTAAATATTTTCAGTAACAAAGAATTTAGATGAAGACACTTGAAAAATAACTCTAGAATAAACACTGAAATAATAATATATGAAATAGTTTTAATAATTATTATTCTATAAAACTATTTATCCTCAATGATGTCAACAAAATGCTTCTTTTTAATGGTTTTATATTAGTTATTTAGTTTTCAAAAAGCCAAATAAAATGAGCATGACTTTGGCTTCCTGTGCAAGGATTTTCATTTAAGATTACTTAATTATTAGCTTTTATATTAGTTCTTAATTTGCACATTGCATTCATTTATTTCAGAATAAAAGCAGGATACTATTGTATTTCTTTTCTATTTGTAAAAATGGTCCTATGTAAGGATGCATAGTATTGTTTAAGAACATGTACAAAATTTGAGTCCATTTTGTAAAATCAAGATCCATTTGCTCAAGATTACTCTGTCTTTTTAACAGGGCATATTTCCATCCTGTCCTGTTATATCTTAAAAAAAAGGCAGATAATAAATGCTTATAGCCCCTTTTTCCCACAGACATTATGTAATAAAATTAGAAAATGTATGACATTGACAAAACAGCTCAATTACACTGCTTTTTCAGTTGAAAATTGTAGGATACTTATGGCACTACTTAACTGTGTGATGCTGCACATCCTGGCCTGCAAATGCATGTATGTAATACATAGCTTGATAACACCTAGCATCAAAGATTAAATCATTCTAATTAAAATTACAGATATGTGATAGCAATTTATATTATTGACTGAAAATTTGTACTACTCTCTGAGCCAAATCCTTTTGATAATCTGGTATCTGATTTTCCTTGCCAAGGGCACTTAATAGTACTAAAATATAAAAAAGTATAAAATCAGCTAAGAGTAACTTGATATTATACGCTGATATTGATGTTATCAGTGTTCCTTCCTGGGTAAAAGTAAATGGGACCATTCTTTCCTGTATTTGTAATCAATAAAGATTAAATTTTGTAAAAATATAAACATTACAGATATCTGGGAGTATAAGTCTTCAGTGTAGGTATATACTATTTTTAGGAGATAAGCTCTGTAAGCCTTGATGTGTGCTATGTGTTAGATCATAATAATATTATATGTGTTTCCTACATAACCATCCTTTAGACACTCACAATTCCAATAAATAAACCATCAAATAATAACAATGGTTATATATAAGGATAGTCCCTGAAACATCAAAAGGCACCATTTACTGAATATTTGGAAATTGTATGGTGTTGATCATTCAGAGCATTTATATTTTAGCTTTTGCATCAAAGTAATACTGAATTTACAAAGAATAATGTACCATTAGAGTTAGTCTAACAACTTGACGTATCATTAAAGAACATCTTTTACGAGACCATATCACTTACTTCTCTTCAATGCTATTTTCTGCTTATTTTTTACAGTTAACACGTTAAGCATATTGTTGATATAGAAATAAGAGCATGCTGCATTTGTATGCCTAACTTTTTGAAATAAATGAAAAATAAACTCAATATGTAAGATAAGTTGTGTACAACTTTAAAATCTCATGTTCAGGTTGAATTACAATAATAACAGCAGCAACAACCAGAGACTGTGAATGACATTCCAACATCTAAATTTTCCTGAGAGTTTCTGTGCTGAAAACTAACAAAAAATAAAAACACACAAAAACCAAGTAGAAAAAAACCAACACATTTCCTGAGAGTTTTAAAATTTATTAACAAAATAAATATAAATTCACAAAAACATGATAAAAATCCACCTCACTACCATGTTCATTTCACCAGGACTTCCCCAGTGGTAACATTGTGAGGACTCCAATACCATATAACTAGCAGAAAGCTTTCATTATACAATCATTGGGATTGTTCAGAGATCAGTAATTTTGCATGGCTTAGTTTCTTTTTAATTTAATTCTACAGGATTTTACACCACAGCCAATATACACAACTCTCCCTTCCTATAAGGATTCCACATGCCTTCTTTCAAGCAACACACAGCTCATTCTTCTCTGCTCATTCTATGTGTTTTTAGTTTGTATTTGCTTGAGCAAGACATAAAAAAAACCCCTGCTATGCTTGTAGTAAGAACTTTGGTGGGCAGTTATAGATTACTTTTTATAAATTATGTCATGTCATTAATATTCCTTATGGCAAAAGGGGAAAGAACCTTCCAAATTTCCCTCTGTCCTTCTTCTCATCAGCATTTATTGTAGAATATTACATTAGGTTATACTTGCACCCAATATTAGGTTTTGCAATGCATTTAATACATGAAACAAATGTTGTTACCAATATTATTTTTGATATTTGAATTTTCTTGTAATGACAAAAACATTTCTGTGTTTTATGAAAGATACTGCAATATTTTAGTTCATGTATATATTATGTAAGTGTATATGCATTATGTCTATGCTAATATATATGTATATTAGCATCCCCATTGGGCAGCTAAAATCTCTTTAACTCTACAGCCTGAGGAATAACTAATGAAAGTCACATCACTCTACTGTGTGAGGGAAGTGAGGTCAACTCAGTTGGTTGGAGAATCACCTCTCCCCAATATAGCTAACCCTAGACATGGTCCTTGAAGATTGCATAAATATCAAGACAAGTTTCTCAGACTAGTGCAACTTACTTACTTGATCTTAATAAATTTCTATCCAAGATGGGTTATCTAGGTCCATAAGAAAATGTTATATGACACTCAACTTTTCCTTAGCTATTATCATTAGTTCCAAGCACTTCTTTAATAAAGTTCCTGAGACTTGGACAGGATAATATAGATATCTTTTTAACTTCCCTGTCTATATTGACTATTAGGCCAATATCCAACAGTAGCAAACACTTATTTTGAGGAACTTCATGGATTATGTGTCTTTTCAGTCCTCCACCCTCCTAAATGCCCTACACACACACACACACACACACACACACACACACACACACACATTGCCAAAGTGAAGCTTCCTTCACATACCTACTGAGACATAGAGCAAAAGTGTTCAATGGGCATAAGTGCAAATATTTAGAGGACAGTTTGATACCTATATTATATTTAACCAACAAAAAGATAGTAATGGCATTTCCACTAAAGACAATGATATCCCTATGCAAGAATTTCTGCCATACTACAATTGAAGGAGAGCTTAAATGCACATCCCCTCATCCAAATAGGGTATCCACAGTAGTCATTGATGTCTTTGGGTCATTCATGTTACTGTAAATAACTCTTCACTTATCCTCCTGAAAGTTACAAAATTAAACTTACTGCTTTGTCAAGCTGGTCTTTTATAGAATCATTTTTCTCAACTCATGTGGGAAGCCTATTAAGGTCATGAGACATGTACACAGTTTCCCCCAGTATATGTCAAATAACACAACCCTTATAATCGAAATCCTGAAGACTGCCATTTTTTTAACCTTATTTCAAACTTGGGAAAAGCTATTTAAAAATTTACTGCACTACAGCCTTTTCACCTGTGTATGGATGCAAGTATTCTTTCCAACATATCTGCACTTGATTCCAGCCTATACACGTGTAAGCTCCTTTGGGTAAGAGGGAAGAAGTTGTTTTCTTCAACTCTGTGATGGTCTAGGAAAAAAATTCTGAAGTTCAGTTTGATCAATTAGATTTCTTTTTTTTGTTTTGTTTTGTTTGTTTTTTTAATTTATTTTCCTAAGTTCTTTAAATGTCAGAGAATGTTATAACTGCTAGTTTTGTTATTAAACATGATATCCTTGCAACTTTCTCATCATATGTGGATTAGTAGCCTGCACTTGGTGTTACTATGTATCATTTCATACTGTGGATGCCAGACACTAAATCTTTACCTTGTCAGGGCTTTGTGGTTTGATTTCTATCTGTAAATAAACATGATCAGGATGATAAAACATAAAAAGAACAGAAAGCTTAATTTTAAATAAGGAACTTTAAAAAATCAATATTTCAATAAAATAATGTTTCGATTACTATAATTTTTGATTATATATCCAGGCCACACCAAATATAGATATCAGAAACTGTCACATATAATTAAATGCCTGTTGATTTGGAAGCCAGTGCAGTATAAAGAAGAGATCTATGAGTAGCGCGGGAATGACAACAAAGCTTTCTCATTCTTTATTTTAAATGAAAATTGTTGAACTGTTTAAATATGTTACCTATAAGGAACAATCTGAAGCTAAGTAATCATGTTAATTTTTACTAAACCAAAGAAAAATATTTTGAAAAATAAAATCCAAGCCTTTTGTTTTAAGTATCCAGTAATAATTAAATAATTCTTTATTTAAGAGTAAATGGTGCAATTTTTTTTAACAGTACTTGTTTTGGTGCTATGGAATTCTTGTACTTATCATTCATGTCATAGTAGCTGCATGTGGCCCTGGGTTTTGATCCTACTGCATGGACGGGCTTTGTGGGAGCCTAGTTTGTTTGGATGCTCACCTTCCTGGACCTGAGGAAAACAGAGAGGTCCTTGGACTTCCTATAGGGTAAGAAACCCTGACTGCTCCTTGGTCTGGGAGGGGGAGGGGGGTTGGAGGAGGGCAGGGAAGTGAGAGGAGGGAAGGAGGTAGAAATTTTCAATAAAAAATAAATAAATTAAAAAAAATGTGTTTCTTTCTGGTTTTAGAATTTCAAATATCCAATCAAGGTTGATATTCAATATTCAGTTAGTTGTGTAAATGGGGAAGGGGATATTTTGCATGAAAATTTGGATTGTACTCGGGGTAAGCTATATGTTTCCTTTCTGATTGTGGAATGTGTTCATCTTAAATTTGTGTATTTGTAATTCCCATACTAATTAATTTTTAAGAAAGACAAATACTATACTGAAGGAAAAATAAAAATTTCGATTCCATCATTCATTGCTTTCCATATAAATTCCTATTATTGTGTATCATTAAGTTAATTAAAGCTTTTGAATTGGCAATAAAAAGTATTTGGTGCTTATAGATGAATATTTAGTTTGCATTTCTTGGATGTTAATGATTTTGTAGCTCTGACAGAAACAAGGATATGGATTTTTTTCTATAGAAATAGAAACAGACATTTTAAATTTTCTGTCTGTTCTGCTTTTTTGCTTGTAATTAAGTTGAAGTGATCATTTTCAGGTCCTTCCTGAAGGTAGGAGTACATCATGGTTTCAATAGTCACACACAACATTTGCTGTAATTTGACCTGTAGACTTTAATACTTTACTTGTTTTTCAGGCTAATCATTAATTTCTGGAAGATTTATTGTTTTCTTGAATCGACTTTATATAATAAAATTTCTAGAATGTAATGATATAAATTACTAACTGAACATTACCATGTGATATGCATCATGAATACAGTAAATAAAATATCAGATCAAAACATATCTCTCACAAGGTTCCGCATTCAATTTTAAATTCTACAAGTTCAGCTATATTGAGATTGGTTATAAAAAAGAGAAGGCACAGATAAGATAGTGAAAAGAAAAAATGTACGTACTGAGTAAATTCTTTAGAGAATCTAGAGGCGATGTCTGTATTTTAGATGGATGATAGTAGTAGTGATAAAATACACACTATTGAAAACATAAAGGGGAGTGAAACAGAGCTGAAAATCCCTGGGAATTTTTAAAGGGCCATTAAAATCTGATGCAGTCATGATAATGTAATCTGGGGGTTCAGGAGTGTACTCTTTCTCTCCACATTTTTAAAGCAGAAGATATAAAGAAAAGCAAGTATTGAGCTATTGACAGAGTTTTCTTGGAAACAGAAACACACACATACACAACCATATGCCCACACAATGGTCCCGGGGGGCGAAGACAGAGAGAGAGAGAGAGAGAGAGAGAGAGAGAGAGAGAGAGAGAGAGAGAGAGAGAGAG
>NW_026068060.1:1816004-1829498 GCF_014885135.2 Alexandromys fortis | reverse complement strand
CCCTCTTCTGGCCTGCGGGCATACAGACAGAATATTGTATACATAATAAATAAATATTTTAAAAAAATATTTGGTGTGTGTTTTGCTAGACCAGGATTCTTAACAATTGCTACTTGTTGAATGAATAAAAGCAGTGTGAAATAGACAACATAGGAAAACCACTTTTAAGTTTTTTTCTAGAAAGTATACTGGCAAGTCATATTCAGCTAAAACTATAGAAAACTGACCTCACTAATTGATGGGTATCTTAGTTAGGATTGCTGTGAAGAGAGAATCTGTTCACAACCATTCTTCTAAAGAAAACATGAAATTGAGGCTGGTCCACAGTTCAGAGTTTCGTCCATTCTCTTCATAGTGCGAACTATAATGCCTTATAGACAAACATGGTGCTGGAGAGGAAGCTGACAGTTCTACACCTCAACCCAGTGGTATAAGGAAGACGTACTAGGCTTGGCTTGAACTCTGAAACTTCAAAGTCCACCCAGTGACACATTTTTTTCCAACAACACCACACCTCCTCCGAGTAGTTCAAGTCTCAATGAGCCTATCAGATGATTTTCATTTAAACTACCACAGTAGGGATGATAAAAGTCAGGGTATATAAGTATACTGACCTCTCTCAAACTTTAAAATTTGAGGATTTTCATACTGAGTCTATTTTAATTGTTAACAAATAATAAGCTATATATATTGATTCCATCCATGTATTTTTTTTAAAAAAAATAAATGTGATCAAGAAAACCAATTGGGTATTTTTGCTTGTTTATGGGGTAATTCAGGTAAAGAAGTCAAAGAATTTAATCTTATCAACTCCTCAAATCACAAATGCTGCTCTAAATTATCATATAATTTATAATGTTCAAATTTCCAATTAATAATGTGTCTTTTCTTGAGTTGTATTATTATAAGATATGAAAGTAAAAAATTAATTACAATATCTTACACAGAGTTGAAGAGATGGCTCAGCAGTTAAGAGCTTGAGGCTATTCTAGAGAATGGGAGCTCAGACATCAGTACCAACATGAGTCATCAATGTGACTCATTCCAACTTTTTTTTCAACTGCAGCGATTCTTCAGGCTCCTGCTTCCCTTTATCATTTACACATAGTGGTCACAGAGTCACATACACAGACATATGAATATAAATGAATCTTTTAAAGAGTTTTAGCTCATACTGCTTATGATTGGTTGGATCATTATTTTGAAATGGGCAGAAATCCTTGACCTCTGACAGATCTGACTAAAAATAATCCTTAAAAGGTTTTTAAATAATTGTTTGTAGCAGAAAATGATATGAATGAAAAGTTAAAATGTAAATATTTATTTTGAAATTTCATTTTGTTATTATTTTTGTTAAAATAAGGAATAAAATTGGTCTTTTCAGTGTGAACAATTTTTAATTTTTTATAATTTTTTGGGGGAATTTCACATATGTTTTAAAAATACTCACCACTCTGTCCCACCTTCTCTTATATACAGAGTCCTTTTCCTATTAAATCAACTCGGTGTTCTCTATTTTTTAAAATATTTATTTATTTATTATGTATACAATATTCTGTCTGTGTGTATGCCCTCAAGCCAGAAGTGGGCACCAGGCTCCATTACAGATGGTTGTGAGCCACCATATAGTTGCTGGGAATTGAACTCAGGACCTTTAGTAGAGCAGGCAATGGTTTTAACCTCTGAGCAATCTCTCCAGCCCTGGTGTTCTCTATTTTTTTATATGTGTAACCCAACAAGTTACATTTGTACTACTTAAGCATCCTTTATGATGTAGTCTAACTGGAACATGAACAAGCTATGAGTGTTACAGAAATCTGACCTCCTTCACCCAGCAGCTGTTAATTACCAAAAAGTACTCTGCTTGGTGCTGAACTGCATATTCACCCCATCCTCTATGCTGGGATTTGGTTTGACTTTAATTTGGGAATGTTGTACTAACCACTGTTCCGGACATTTTTGTACCTGTCTTGCTGTGTACAGTGGACACTGTTTCCTCATGGTTATCGTGACCTCTGAGAAACCCCTTATAAATAACTGATAGGAATGCCTAGCAGAGAGATTTTTATTTAATTAACTGTGTCTTATGGAGCATTTATTGTCAACAATGTGGGCTAACACTTTCAAATGTTTTTAAAATTGTATTTTCAATTAGTTTACACAATAGTAGATTATCATGTCTTCTACAATCATCTTTTAATTAAGTGTCCTAACCTCTCCTTTCCCCTATCCCTTACTACATCTTTAGTCCCCAGTATAACTCCTGCTCTTTGTTATAATACTCGTTCTATACAGATATAAAGGATATGTATAGAATGTAAAAATGCAAATAGTAGAGTGTATATGCATTAACACAAATAAAAATTCACTTTCCTACAGGTCAATATTCCTAGCACATTTCTTGCCTCTTTGGTCTGTACAAAAGAGTTGTCATTCTACATCTACAAGTCTCTCCTTTTATTTCCTCACACAGCAGCAAGCCCTGTAGATAATCATCTTTAAGAGACAGGTCATAGAAACAACATTTCTCACAGGAAGATTTTATCAATATAATAAATTATATTTTTAAATAGGAAGGTAATACAGACAGAATATGGCAAAATAAGCTTATTATACTACTACTACTGGCTAATATCTAACAGTCATTTATCAGAATTATGAATATGAAATACATAAAATTATATTTATGTCTAATTTTTGATAAATTGATTGAAATCACCTAATGTCCAACAAAGGAAGGCAATGGGCAGTCTTGTTGACTGCAGGAATGACTGTTGGGTGTGTGGCCTAGATTTTTTTGCTGTTGAGAGTGTTTTATGTCGAAGTTATTATTCCATTAAATTACTCTAATTTATGAGTTTATTCAATAAAATTTTTAACTATAATAAATGCTACTATCAGAGCTGTAAACAGGATTTGAGGTGAATGTTTAAGAACACAGATGAGAAAAAGACAAAGTTTTTAACTGGAATGACTAGGATTCCTTTTCACACTATTGTCAACAGTGAACACTTCCTCTGCCAGGTGTGTGCTTTGGAAAAGGCTGTGTTTTCCCCCTGCAAAGGCAGTCTGTGGAAGAAACAGCTCGTCTCTCATGTGAGAAACTTCAGTCAGCATGTGGGGACACCTCATAATTAAATGCATCCAGCATTACACTAATTGACTAACATATATCATTAAAAGTTTTAAAGTTTGAATTTTTTGAAAATATTATTAATTTAATATCTTTAATCATAAAATAAAGTAGGACAGTGAATCGTTTCCTTTTGATAGAGGAAAAAACTAGACTGGAATATCAACAGCTACAACAAAAAGGGAAACCAGGGTAAGATTAAAAGAGGAAGTGTTGGCAAAATCAGTTTAAAAGATTCAAAGATCAAAGAAATAGAATTCTTAGAGAAAACCATGCAGAGATAACAGGAATGTGACAGCAATGATGCAGAGCAAATCATAGTCTAAATTAAAAGAAAATGGTGGTGACTACATTCTTCATAAAAATCCTAGGAGAGAGTATAAAGAATGTCAGTTAAGAAAACAGAAGAATCACTGATTATTGAGTCTACTAAATATAGAGGAGAAAACTGAACTGGCAAAATATGTAATCCTGTCAAAATACTGGAATACAGGTAAATATGCCATATTGGCTAGGTAGCTTTCAAAAATTTGATTTGTGGAAAATGAATACAGCTACCACAAAATAATTCATTTGTAATATAAATATCATTTTGACAAAATATTAAAAATATTACTCTAAGACAAATATAATTCAGGTAGAGTTAGTTTTCATTTTCAAAGGAATAGTAAAACTTTGTGTACACATTACTTTTCTAACTGATCAGCAAAAGCATTTTTTATAAGTTAAATCTGTTCATCATGTTCATAAAGGACAGTTGATTTTGAAATCTTTTATGTGTGGATTTTTTTAAATTTTTCTTAGTTTTTTAATCTAGATAGGACAATAAAAAGTTTTTGTTTGAAACCACCATTAAGAAGCACTTTTGAATCTTTTCTTAATTTATACAGTTGAAATTTAATTTGTAGAGTCAGAATTTTAACCAAATTTTTTAATACAGGAATTTTAGCCAAGAAGAAATGAACTAAGTGAGACAAACAAGACTCTGTGAAACAAATAATATTAAGAGTTCTTTCATTTACCAACCCTAAATTTTATACAGATGACAAAAACCATATATGTGTATATGAAGAAAATCAATATAGGGGCTGTAAAGGGAATTAACAGGAGGAGTCAAGAGGCAGAAATAGAAAGGAGAGGGTATGAGATCTATATTTCCTTTTAAGAAAATAATTTTATGAAGAATATCTCTATATACAATGAGTATATGAACACAAAAGGACAAAGTTGTCACAATAATGAAATGCACATGAGCTTAACATCATTCATCAAAAACAATCTCAGAAAAATGAATAAAATAATTTTCATATGATCTTGATAGATATGGGGTTAAGGAAAAACCTGGTGCTATGGAAATTCCCAGGATGACCCCAGCTCAGACTCCTAGCAATAGTGGAAAGGGTGCCTGAGATGGCCTTAGATTGGTGACTGCCCTAAGTGTCATTACAGAGCCTTCATCCAGTAACTGATGGAAGCAGATGGAGAGATCCACACCCAAGCACCAGGCCACGCTCCAGAAGTTCAGTTGAAGGAAGGGAGGAAAGATTATATGAGCAAGGAGGGAGGGTGTTAAGTTCAGAATGGGTAACTGACAGAGACGGTGGCCTGAACCTTGGGACCTTCTGAACTCTAGCAGACAGCTGGGGAGCCTGCATGGGACCCAACTTAGTCCTCTGCATGTGGGCAACAGTTTTGTAGCTTCCACTGTTTGAGGCATACCTGGCAGTGGGACTAGGATCTCTATCTGGTGCTTGACCTGGCTTTTAAGAGTCCATTCCCTATCTTGGGGTGTTTTTCTCAGTCTTGATTCAGGTGGAAGGGCTTGATCCTGCCTCAACTAACTGTGCCAGGATTTGTTGACTCCCCTTGAGAGGCCTTAACACTTTCTGAGGAGTGAATGGCAGGTGGATTCTGGGAAAAGGTTGGAGGGAGATAAAAGGATGTGAGGGAGAAGGAACTGTGGTTGGTATGTAAAATGAATAGATAATTCTTGGAAAAATAATTAGAAATACTCTCATGCTGGATCTGCACTAATGATTGAACACATACTATAATTCATACAATAATTAAATACATAGGTTAAAACTTGTTATTTCCCTCTATGAAAAAGAGCTATTTACTTTTTCTCCTTTTATGGCATGGTTTTATTAAATTAAATTTATACTAAAGATCCATTTGTATTGTTCTTTTACATATGTAATCAATTGCAAATTATTCAAGACTTTCCTTTTCATTTTTTTGTTTTGTTTTTTATTCATTTTTATTGAGCTCTACATTTTCTCTGCTCCATTCCCTTCCTTTTCCCTCCCTTTCAACCCTCTTGCAAGATCAGCATGCTCTCAGTTTACTCAGAAGATCTTTTCTTTTGCTAATTCCTATGTAGATTAGATCCATGTATGTCTCTCTTAGATCCAGCAATAATCACCAAGTCTTATGTCCTGAGTGTGTGGTGTTCTCAACAATAGGTCCCTGCTCTCAATCTCTGAAAGGCAAACAAGTGCTATATTGACAATACCTGTAACTAACAGTTCAGGAAATATCCTAAAAGTGGGTTTGGAAAGATAGTGAACACTAGAATACTGGGAATGTCTCCATAAAACAGTCTACTAGAATGACTGCATATATATGAATAAAACAATGGAAAGATCAATGGACATAAGAACATGCAAGGGGAAAATTCTGCACATTCCCACCTCTAGACAAAGAATTACAGGCAATTGGTGACTACTCGAAAGAGAATTAGCCTCATTAGATACTCATATATACAAGTATGCACATATAAATACATTAAAACCTTAACATAAAGAAAATGAAACTATTATTTGACAGATGGGGTGCAGGGGAAAGGAAAAAGAGAGTAGCTGGAGGCATGAAAGGGGGCACAATAGGTAATTATGTTTTGACTTAAAACACTTTAAACTTTTTCCATTTATTGAAAATAGTATTGTTTCAAAATATATCCTGATTACAGCTTCTTATCTCTCTAATTCTCCAAGTTTCTACTACATCCCCTTTAATCTGGCTCCTAAGGGATAAAAATTAAAAAAAAATAATAATATAATAGGGTCAAAATCAATGAACACATCAGAAGTTCAAAACAACAAACATAAGAAAATGAATGCAAGAGAATTCTGAATAAAAAGCAACCCACACATTTGGACACTTAGAAATCACATAAAAGCATTAGCTTGGAAATCATAATCATATGCAAAGCACCTATATGTAAAAAGAGAGAACACATACATGAATAAAATAATAAAGTAAGAGCAAAATAATTTTTTAAAACCATTATATGATATTATAAATTAATGAACCTCCAAAAATGTCTTAGAGTTTGTTTACTTTTGGCCATCTACTGCTGGGTATATAGACTGTCCTTAAAGTAGTTTGTTCCCCGCCAAAAAAAAATTTGTGAGAGTAACCAACTAAGATGACTTAAGCCCGCTCTACAAGATGGACTGCACTTGAATGACCAAGAACTTGAAGCTATTCATATTGCCACCAAAGAACTCAGAGATGTTGAGAATCTGGGCTACCAACTGTTACAGGTTTGTTGTCTGAGGGTCATGCTACTGCCAGGGAACTACAGACATGAGTGGCATGCACTGCTCACCAGGACCATGACTTTATGGAGACTGAGTTATGGATTGAGCCATTATATGGACTGGTCCATGGCTGGGTTCGTGGCCCAGCTACAGCAGGGGTCAATGTAAACGTACTAGAGACTTGTTGTCATCAAACACCATGCAGATTACTAGGGACTAGACTACCATCCGAGGCCATGTTGGTGTTTGAGCATCATGAAGTCACTGCGTTCATGACAATCTGTGACCTGCATAGCCAACCAAGGACATGTTGACATTATGGTCCAGGATGTTGACAAGGACCATGTCAGGGTCTGTGGTCCAACTGTAGTCAGAGTCTGTTTTGATTTTCCATGGCCCTTGTTGTCACTAAGAACCACCTGGACAGCCAGCATCTATGATATCACCTAGGGCTTTGTAAGTTTCTTAGGGCCGTGATGCTACTGGAACCATATATATCTGAGTAGTCTCTTTTTCAACATAGGGCCATGGTGTCATCTAGGCCTGGACTTTACTGCCAAGGACAACACAGAAGATCAGACCATGCTGGCAGAGGTGAGGGTGAGTTGGCCCAGAGGGAGTGAGAGTATGAGCGCTAGCCTCATTAATTGTCTGGCATGTGCTAGCATTAGTGAGATAGGGATGCTCCATTAACTTCTCCCCCTCCCTCCTTGCCACCTGTGACAGGCAGGAAAGTTGGTCTCAGGGGCACAAAAGAGTTGAGAGCTGAACCTGACCCTCACTGGCTGCAACACTTTGTAGTGTGGGTCTTGCCCCTGACCTGGGCAGCATACCAGATTTGAATCGGTTGGGGGAAGCTCAGGTAAGTCTGTCCTCAGGGTATGAGAGTCAGAGACCTAGCCCTACTCCCCCTCATCTGATATTTGTGGCATGGATGAGGAAAAAGTGTCCTCTCCTTCTGCTCCTTGTCACCTACAGCATGAAAAAAAAAAAAAAAAGCTGGCCTTGGGGGCCTGAGAGTGGGAGAGCTGGCTAGCCCTGCACCTCACCAACTAAAGCACTTAAGAGAGTAGGCCCGGCACCTCACCTTGGAAAAATACTAAATCTGGCCCTGGTGTTTGCTACACATGAGCTGATGCCTAGGGACTGAGAGCAGGAAAACTATCCCCTCCCTTTCCTTTACTGAATATATTGCATATACTGCATTGTGTGAGCTAGCCAGGGCAATGTTGGGAGCTCACCCTGTGGGTGTTGATGAGGGAAAACTGGCAAACCAACTAACCCGTCTACTATCCAGGCCTTAACTCTGAAGAAAAATGATTTTAACTTTTGATTGTGCTGTAATAATGCATGTACATGCAGCAGAAGACCTGACTTGCGTAGATTTCACACAAATTAGTATCCCATTCATTTATAAATTCTTTAAGCAGTGTTTTCTAAAAGATTATACATGCACACAGCCCTTCTAACTTCTTAACTAACCTGTGTTCTGAAAAATTCTTTTTTTTTATAAGTGTTCTAAATCCATGCTCACATAATATTTTTTGCCTGAGTTCTTTTTCTTCAGCTGAAAAATCCCATTCTGCCTCAAGTAAAAAAAAACTACATTTCTGAGAAACCACTGCGTGTGTATTTCTCAAGGGAATTACAGGGTGCTTATGTCCTCCCAGTTTAGTTTTGTGGTTTTTTTCAATTTGCTCTTTCCAGCATATGCCATGTATTGCTATAATAAACAAGTATGCCTGAAAACTTGAGATTCTGTACATATTTCTTTTTTAAAAAATCTGATAAAAGTCTTCACATAACTTCAAAATATCTCTCTTTCTCTTGACTCCTTATACTGTCTGGTCTTCATTATTTTGAAGTAGATACTGTAGAAACAGTATTATCTGCTAACTCTTCCACTAACACTTTGTATTTCTTCATAACCCTTATTTATGTCTTCTATCATAATGGGCCTCCAATATTATTCATCCCACATATTTAAGTACCATTCTGATCATCTGGTTACCACTTCTAATATACCATAAACTGGAAAATGCACTTTATACCACCTTTCAGTATGAAAGAAAAAATGTGCTGGTTGTGTGTTTTTATTCTTTAAAATGTTAAAGCTCATTAAAAATCTATAAAACTTGCGCTGAAAATTTGATAATTTGAATATCATATGTCCTATTTTACCAATGACTCCCAGAGTGCATCTCTCAATTAACACCTTCTTTATGTTCTTATTCTTTTGTTCTCATTTAATTTTAATTTTACTGTTTTAGCAATGATCTTTAAAGGTGCATCTGTCATATTTGATATGCTTTATGTTCAGAGAGATGAAATATGTTTTTCAGTCCATTCAGAAGATATCACACAAATGTATGTTCAAATAAATATAGTCCCCATTATTTATCCCTTTCATTATTTTCCAATCTGTTCTCTGAAGTTTTTTTTTATTCTCTTTTTCTTGAAACATTTCTTCTTTATTCTGCGATTTTTATCATTTCTTACATGTTTTCCTTATTTTTCAATATACCACTAAACTTTAAGGAGCTTAAGGCAACCATATGTATTGGCATAAATGAATTCAGACAGATTGTAATAATATATACAGTTTTAATGGGGAAATAGACTTACAGAACCACCGGTTCCACAGAGAACAGGGAAGCAGAGAGAGTGGTGGGGTCACTCTAGCTAGATTTATAAGTAAACATTAGCCCGAGGCTAACACGCCCCCTAATGGGCTGGGCTTATCCCTACAACCATAATGTTTTGAATAATTCAATCCAAACATTTGTTTAGAAGACCATCCATGACATTTGTGTGAAGTCAATGGTCAAAATAAATTTTCCCCTTAAAGAGAATTATACTGAGAAAGATAGTTTATTGCTCTGTTCTAGACATGAAGAAATTTTAAAATAAAGAAAGGAATTAATTTTTTAAATAATGTCTTTTGTCTTTAAAAATGGGAAAAACAAACGTAACAGATAACTTGATAATATATTATGAATTAAAAGAAACAACAGACATTCCCTGAATCAAGGTTATGGCTGCTCCTCTACATGGAAGGTAAACTACTATTTAGGCACTTGAAGTATTTTATCACAAAAACACAGGACAAACTCAAGAATGTGATACATAGATATAGCATGAAATAGAAATTTTAATTTTTAGTAAATAACACCAACTTTATTGTTTTCTGGAGAAGCATATATGCATAAGTAAGAAATTATTTTTAGTTATATATACTTTAAGAATTAGTTGAATACTATTCAATCTAGTTCTTCCCTAGCTGATCAGCAACATAAAATTTGCACCTAGGGAAGACTTTGTTTCATTTATCAATATGTTTGATAATTGATACGAACTTAAATTTTATTAAACTCAATTGGGTCAGAGTACTATTACATCAAATGGAAACTGCATTAAGAGTTAAACAAATAAATCACATTTAAAACACAAATTCTAGTCCACCATATAAATACAAAACGACAGCAGCAAAACCTTCTCAGGCAGCAATCAAATGTCACAAGGGCATAAAAGTTGGGCATTCAGAACAGCACCTCAGTCTTAGTTTCATTGTCTATGCCTATTCTGTCCACACATCTTCTTTATACTTGAGGTTTCCTTAAAGTAAGGTCATACTCTCTTCTAACAACAGAGATGGAAGAACATCACTAAATATTTGAGTATTCCTAAGAAAAACTGTGAATGAATAAAATAATTTGTAAATATTTATGATATTTCATAGGACTTAGTCATAAAAATAAAATATAAGTAGTAAGAGACTGTTAAATAATAAATATTTAGACCAATTATTTTCAACACAAATAGTGAGAAAAGGCTATAAGGAATTCGAAAATGATGGTAGTAATATATGTTCAATTCTTATTTTTTTATTACCAGTTACAGGTTTGTTAGAAAGCTACTACTGAGACAAAAAGGAATAGTGCAATTTATTAATTTTTAATTGAGAACAGCATTTTCACATTAAACATTTTTAAAACTTATCACTAGCTAATTGAAGGACAATATTTTTCATATTAATTCGTATATTTTTATTAATATGCATTATTTTACATTGGAAAAAAATGAAACAGGTTTTTCCTTTATGTTATGACTTCTGCTTTTATCACAAACTTAGCATCATGATGATAGCCAATAGAACAGCATCATCTTCAGGAATAAGGCATAGCAGTGTCTCCAGGCCCTGATGATTGTCTTCCTGAGACACATGTAGCATCAGTATACATGTAGAAGAGACTGGGATATTTTTCTCAAACATACAACACATTCATAAGGTTACCAGCAGACCAAACTGGTCTTACCTGGAAACCTTAATTTTTCTAAAAGAAAAAAAAAACAAAAATAGTTAATTAAATATTGCCGTATGTCATATACTAATTTGACAGAAAACTTTAATATTATTTTGTAGGCCATGGAAATAAAACTTTGTCACATTTAAGATGCTGAGACTTTTATGGGAATTATCGAGTAAAGGATTGCTTAAACTTATTTATACCCTCAGAAATATGAAAATATGCAATATTAGTACTTAAATTATATTGATAATCTCTTTTTATGATTCAGAGAGTGTCACCAGGAAACTGAGTCTCACCTTACACTCGTGAACATAAAAGTTTTGCCCTGTCACAATCCTGCTGCCTCTACTGCCTAAGGCTAGAATTCAGATATGAACTATATTACTTGGCTTGCAAATTTTTCTTTATTTAGAATTTCATTTTTATTTATTTTATTTTATTTTATTTTATTCCTAACAAAAAACATGATTCATTTATATTATTGAGCTTCAATGTGCTATTTCTATACATGTATACATGACAGAATGATCAAACTGACTCTTCCATTATTCAGTCTTTATGGGGTCAAACATGTTTTCATCCTATAGTAAATACTTTTAAAAAATTAAAACTACAGCTTTAACTTACATTAGTGAAAGTTTCATCCAGGCTCTTCTACTGTTCAACTTTCATTCTTATCTAAAGAAATAATAGTACTCCCTTGTGTAAAAATACTGCACTTTGTCCATTCATGAGATGGAGACTGACTCCTTATCTTATGTACTATGAACTATGCTTATTTGCTATTAATATTCTTATATTATATTCAATATTCAGTATACATAATCTAAATATACCAACATCATTTTAAAAAACAAATTAAATACTAATATGTGTGCATTTTATTTAGTTGCATTTGTACTAAAAGACTTGCGGCTCATTCTTTTCAATAAATGTGCATATGACTGAGGAAGAATCAAATACAACTAAATGAATTTCTTTTTAAGCATACCAAAGCAAACTCTTTCAGGTAAAATGACTTTGTTAGCAGGGATGATTATTCCTGTTAGTTTTATATTTAATTGTTATCATGAAGAGAAGAAATGATGTTATTAGGTCCTTGTAACAAATAGCTTGTATAGTATAAAATTACAGTAGCAAACAATGGAGATATTTCCAAACAGAGAGAGTTCCTGTACACATATGAGGTTTTGGTTTTGGATAATAGAGATCTTGCATAAAAAACTGGAGACACAGTACATTACAGCTCATCAGTCCTATTGTTACCAAACCACTTTTGTTTTACAAATATTTGTTTATTAAAATTATTGATAACTCTGAGTAGTTCATAAATTAACCATTTCTGTTAAGGCTTAAAATATATTTTATACTATTTTGGCGTTATAGTTTCATTGCACCAAGTTGGTATGAAATATTTAAATGAGTTGAAGTAGAATTTTGGTTCAGTGTCACATTTTTGCCTCTCACATAATGCAAATTAAAGGCCAACTTCAAAAAAATATCAATTTTTAAGTAATATTACTCAAATGTATGTTAGGTCTTTTCTTGATTGCCACATCTCTTTCAGCATCAGCCTTGGATATTGCTTTAAATTTCCTGGTGCTCTTTTTCACTTCAAACTGCATTTTGAATTTCTTTATGCACCACTCGTACTTTTTCAATATAGAATAATGAATGATTAAGAATGGATGGATAAGTTAAATTACTAATAACCACATAACAGAGTCAATATTAAGGTGTCTTGAAATTTCCTCTGCCAAAAAATTAGTTTTCTACTTTTCAGTTTTGTCTCAGACAAATACATAGGATAAGGAGAGAAGGCAGCCACATTCTTTTTTTTAAAACTGTTTTATTTATTTATTTATTTATCTATTTATTAAAAATTTCTACCTCCTCCCTTCCTCCCATGTCCCTCTCACTCTTCCCCTTTCCTTCTCCCTTCCTCTCCAGTCCACTCAGAAGTCAGGGTGCCATGCCCTGTGGGAAGTCCAAGGTCCTCCCCCCTCCATCCAGGTCTAGGAAGGTGAGCATCCAAACAGACTAGGCTCCCAAAAACCAGTACATGCAGAAGAATCAAAACCCAGTGCCATTATCATCGGCTTCTCAGTTAGCCCTCATTTTCTGCCACATTCAGAGAGTCCGGTCTGATCACATGTTCCTTCAGTCCCAGTCCAGCTGGCCTTGGTGAGCTCCCATTAGATCAGTCCCACCAACTAAGTGGGTGGACACACCCCCTTGCAGTCCTGACTTCCTTGTTCATGTTCTCTCTCCTTCAGCTCTTCATCTGATCCTTGGGAGCCCAGTCCAGTGCTCCAGTGTGGGTCTCTGTCTCTATCTCCATCCATCACCAGATGAAGGTTCTATGGTGAAATGCAAGATATTATTAAGTGTGGCTATGGGAGAAGGCCAGTTCAGGCACCCTCTCCTCTGCTGCCCAAGGACCTAGCTATGGACTTTACCGTGGACACCTGGGAACCGCTCTAGAGCCAAGTCTCTTGCAAACTCT
>NW_026068060.1:1805979-1815921 GCF_014885135.2 Alexandromys fortis | reverse complement strand
GAATATATATATATATAAATATATATATATATTTCTGTCTAAGATGGGATTGTTGAAGATCTTTCCCATTCAGTGGGCGGCAATTTTGTTTTATTGACTGTGTCCCTTGCCTTACAGAAACTTCTCAGTTTCAGAAAGTTACATTTATTTATTGTTCCTCTCAGTGTCTGTGCTACTGGTGTTTTATTTAGAAAATGGTCTCCTGTGTCAAATGAATTGAAGGCTACTTCCCACTTTCTCTTCTATCAGGTTCAGTGTGTTTGGCCTGATATTGAGGTCTTTGATCCATTTGGACTTAAGTTTTGCCCATGGGGAAAGATATGGATCAATTTTTATTTTTCTACATGTTGACATCCAGTTAGTTAAGCATCATTGGTTGAAAAGGTTTTCTTTTTTTTTCCATTGTATAATTTTAGTTTCTTTGTCAAAATCAGGCGTTATTAGGTGTGTGGACTAATATCCGGGTCTTCGATTCAATTCCTTTAGTCACCTGTCTGTTTTCATGTCAATACAAAGCTGTTTTCATTACCGTAGCTCTATAATAGAGCTTGATGTCAGGGATAGTGATGCCTCCAGAAGTTCTTTTATTGTACAGGATTGTTTTGGCTATCTTTACTACTTAAAAGGCTTTCCTTACGAGAGATCTTCCATTAACCAAACATGTTTAATTGGAGTAACCAGGATCAATAAAAGGAGAGGGAACAGTTGTGTCTTGACAGAAACAAGATTTCAAGAGTAAAGTGAAATTCCTTAGCTGTAAAACAGTGAAATGGTACAGTAGTAAGCCATTATGCAATTGCTCTATTGGATCCTGGTTTTTTTTTGTTTTTCCCTATGAAGTTTATGATTGTTCTTTAAAGATCTGTGAAGAATTGTGTTGAGAATTTGATGAGGATTGCATTGAATCTATATATTGATTTTGGTAAGAATTCCATTTTTATTATGTTGATCCTACCTATCCAAAAGCATAAGAGATCTTTCTATTTTCTGGTATCTTCTTCAATTTCTTGAAATTACAATATTCTTATAGGTTGATTTACTATCCAGCAATTCTGATTGACGCTCTCATTATTTTGAAAATGGGAAAAAATTTTCTGTTCCCAATTTGAGATGTGTGTTGAAAGAAAGGGGGTACAAACTGTAATATATATATACATATATATGTGTATATGCATACATATATATGCATATATACATACATACATATGTATATATGTGTGTGTAAAATTTGTGATGGTTGTAGTATATAACTTGAACATGTGTGCATGAATCAAAGAATTCCTATTTTTAATCTTCCTTTATTCCATAGAGAAAAAATAAAGCCACCTTTAAAAGTAGTATTATGTATTTCTGCAAAGGTGTTGATATTTCTTGGACTTTTCTGTTTCACAAATTCTCCCTTAAATTTTCTGAGCAAAAATAAATAAATAAATAAATAAATAAAATATAACTATTAAATTTACACTCTAGGATTATCTAGCTCTGATTTCTATACAAAACTAAAAATTAAATATTGTTGCTCAAAAAAGTATTCGACATTTGTGATTAAAAGGACGTGTAAATGCTAACTATTTTATTTGTATCAAGAGTACACATAAAAAAGGATGAAAGCTTCACATACAGACCATAGGTTCTTAAGTTTGTGTTCACTTATATATGCTTACAAATTGAATTAGAAAAAATAATTTATGCAATTTTGGGAGACACTGATGTTTTAATTTTAAGATTCATATTAGTATTAATAAATTTTAAAGATTATATCTGTCCTACATTCTATACCTGAATAAGATTCAACTCTAATTTAAATAGTCTTCTTCCAGGACCTCTGCAAAATTCCATGCTAAAGTATAAGGCAATGCCAACAATACCATCATGCTTAAAGCAAATAGTGGAACAACCCCAAGCCCGTATTGCAAGAACTAGTTATGTATACATTATTCATTTACTAGAATTCTATTTCATGACAAAAATGATGTATTAGAGAGAGTTTTTAGAAATATGTCCATGGTTACTTATTTAAAAAGATATTTCAGGTCATTTTGATGGTTTATTCATAATGCTTATTATGATAATCATTTATATAATACCAAATTTAAAATATAAATTTAAGAAAATTTTTAATTTTAGCACTCACTTATGAAAAGGTAGGAGGTCCTATAATGGAGAAAGGTACAGAGCTACTATATTTTCCTTATATTGGTTCTTATATAAAGATGTTTAGCTGTAAAATACCTTATCCTTTGCATAAGACATAAGTGTTACAGACATTCAAAAGGAATTTAAATGTCTAGTTTTTAATAGTATTTTAATATTTTTAAATCATGTCTAAAATATCATTTAAAAGAAAAATCAAAAAATTTGAAATAAAAACCAAAGGAAAAAGGGAGAAAAGGGGAAAGTAAATGCATGTGTGAAAATCAAAATGAATTAAGACATCACATTCTTCTCATTAGTGGCAGAGAAGACAATTTAATACTTGAAAGGTTTTCCTTAAGAGAGATCTTCCATGAAGCAAACATGTTTAATTGGAGTTACCAGGATCAATAAAAGCAGAGGTAACAGTTGTATCTTGACAGAACCAAGATTTCAAGGGTAAAGTGAAATTTCTTAGCTGTAAAACAGTGAAATGGTACAGTAGTAAGCCATTATGACACGTTGTGTTATTCTGAAGCAATGGAATGGGAAATTGGTGCCAAGGAAAAACTAAGAGTATCATTGGATGCAATGGATCTGTGCTTTGAACTCTACCACAGCACTCTTGAAGGGTTTGGAATGATATACATTAAAATAAATGTTGATTTGAAGTCACTGTTTTAGCTACTCTTCTAGGCTGATGCAAAGAATTTGGGTCAAGCTTCAAACTGCTCTAGGAGAAAAGGTTTAAAGCATCTTATAAAATGCCCTCTGGAATATCTTTTCTTCAGAAAAGTTGGGATCAATATATTAGTTTAATTTTTGAAGTAAGAATAAAATTATAACTTTTTTCTTTACGTTTACTCCCTGTCAAAACTCCCATGTAACTTTCCCCACTAGTATTGTTGTTGTATGCATATATGTATACATATTCTTCTTTTTGTAATTATTAAAGATTTCTGACTCTTCCCCGCCACCGCCTCCCATTTCCCTCCCCCTCCCCCAATCAAGCCCCCCTCCCTCGTCAGCCCAAAGAGGAATCAAGTTTCCCTGCCCTGTGGGAAGTCCAAGGACCACCCACCTCCATCCAGGTCTAGTAAGGTGAGCATCCAAACTGCCTAGGCTCCCACAAATCCAGTACGTGCAGTAGGATCAAAAACCCAGTGATATTGTTCTTGACTTCTCAGTAGTCCTCATTGTCCACTATGTTCAGCGAGACTGGTTTTAACCCAGGCTTTTTCAGACCCAGGTCAGCTGGCCTTGGTGGTTCCCGATAGAACATCCCCCTTGTCTCAGTGTATGGGTGCACCCCTCGCGGTCCTGAGTTCCTTGCTCGTGCTCTCTCTCCTTCTGCTCCTGATTTGGACCTTGAGATTTCTGTCCGGTGCTCCAATGTGGGTCTCCGTCTCTGTCTCCTTTCATCGCCTGATTAAGGTTAATATTCAGGAGGATGCCTATATGTTTTTCTTTGGGTTCTCCTTATTTAGCTTCTCTAGGATCACTAATTATTGGCTTAATGTCCTTTGTTTACAACCTGTTTTGTCTGTATAATGTTACGTGTATGTACATTTTCTGGCCTGACTTTGTTATTGGACAAACACCTGGTTTGTTTTTCCCTGTGGAAGAAGATCTCTCCTTCCAGCTTTCCTCATTTGCTCACAGTCTTTGAGCTAGATTAGGACCCCATGGGCTTTTACTCACACAATTTGGCATGTCCATTGTTGTCATTCTTGTTCAGATCAAATTTGTGCAGTCATACTTGTCACACTTTATGGTACAACTTCTAATATTATGAGGACATTCAATCTTGCAGCCCTAATCATCTGGCTTTTTAGCAATCTTTGTAACTCCTCTTCTGCAATATTCCCCAAGCCTTACATTTGGAAGTATTTCCTAGATATATCTGTTGGGATTGGACTCTACAATTCTGCTTTTTGATTGATTTGTCTTACTGCAGTTGCTGCTATTGGCTGAATGTTGTAAATGTGTGATTGGTGAAACTTGATAAGATGTTCAACAGTCTCACATGTTTGTGAGGGTTGAACCAGACGAAATTTGAGCAAAATTATAAACCTCAGACTAGTTTTTCTTCATTTTGGCATGGTGTCACATGTCTACAGTCCTAGTATGTGGGAATCTATGTGATTTCAAATTCAGCCTGTTCTAAAAAGCAAGAACTGAAACAACCAGAGGAACACAGAGAAACTATGTCTTGAACCTCCTTGTTCCCTAATATATTAGGTTTTTCTTCAGTGGCAATGTGTGTTCATGGTTCTGAGTGGTTGCTTGTGTTTGTACTCATAAACATGTATATACATGCAAAAATGTGAAACTAAAGTTTAAAGGTAGTTTAGGGATAGTCTAAAACTGAATGGAATTTCTATAAATAAAAATAGAATTAAAAATAAAAAGCATTAAATATCAATACAAATTGTGGCAAAAAAACACCATTACTTATGATTTGTTTTCAGAAAACATAGTATGTTGTTTTTGTTGTTCCTTTGAGAACCTTATGAAACTATTTGAAAGTTCGCTATGCCTTTTTATGGACTACCTTATTATGTATTTGTGAGAAGGTAGACATCTACCTTGGGTAGGTTATAGGTTTAAGTTGTAAAATTTACTTTTGCTATAAAATTAATAATTTTTTTCACTTGATATGGATATGCAACTGGGCATGGATGCTCAAACAAAGCCCAAATGAACCCAGAATTAATGTTTGTGATTCACAGCTCTTTAAGTATTTCTTTGAAGGCTGATTAGTTGCAGTTATCTGGAGAACAACCACAAATAGTGAATTGTATTTGCTTAGGTGGTAAAACTGTGGCATTTCTTTTTATCTTTTCAATCTATTGTCTGTAAGCCAGTAGCTTATTCCCTTTTAAATAACAAAATAATTTCTTCTCTCTGATGTTTGTGAGATTGTTTGATTTTGCTTTGTGGGAAATTATATTTTCTAAGTCTGCCATAGTATGTGTTCCGCAATTATCTTAAAAAACACACAAAAAATCAATTTCTAATTTTCCCACATTGCTAACATTGTGAATTAGACAGAATTTGGCTATTACTTGTTTCTTTAAGTTTCACAGTGTTGGTGTAGAGAGGGTTATTAAAAATCTGTGTCTTTTATTTTACTCCATTTTGTACAAATTCACAATCTATAAAATTCTTGATTGTCTTTTCAAAAGTACATCATGCAACATTTTGAAAATCATTACTTATATTTATAAATCAGAAACTCTTAAACATACACCTTTCCCAATGTCTGTTGTAGTAAAAGAAAAAGAGGAGACCACAGCTGGCATGTTTCAATTCTGTTCTCACATTTATATATAACGATCAGAGCAACTCAGAACTATTTATAATTCCACGTTGTTTAACTAAACATAGATTGCTGTGGGATTGCAAATGTGTTTATTCTTTGGGGTATGAGCTACATCCCAGCTCTTGTCATTGAGAATGTTCAGGGAAAAAAAAACATTTGAAGAAAAGGCATGAAATTTGGAAACAAGATGAGCGGGGGTGACAGTGGATCTTTGCCGTTCAGCTTTCTCTAGAGAATGATCAGCGAATGTTTAAAAGCATGACTAGTTGATCAAATTTAATAGGAATGTATTTCAGCTACTTATATGAAGAAAAAGTCATGGTAGTTATCAAATTATAAATAGTAATATTTAAACATACTGGGGTTTCCCTTGTGCAATATTCCTTAAATTATTTTAAAACTTTTACTGCATTCCTAATTCCTTTATTGCTTCTGTACTAGAAATTACAAATCCCAATATGGTAAAAAAAATAATTACATATTTCCCTTATAACTTGTAAAATGAATCCTACAAAAGAGCAAGAATGAAATGGGAAGCACCAATGAATTATTCCAAATTATGACTTTGAATTTCACAGATATTTAAATGTATAATTAAATATAGAACAATTGTGGAATTATGGGTCCAGCATAGTAATGAGTTCACTAATAACATTTTACAATATATGACTTGAAAAACTTTAATCAGAACCATTGTACTTAAAATATCATAAAAACCATTAGCTTATAAAAAGTTACCTTAACTGCATTAACACATGACATCAGTTTTATGAGCTATGTAAAAATATGTCACACATTTTTGTTCGTTTATTGAGATAATGTTTCTCTGTATTGCTGTGACTGTTTTGGAACTCACTCTGTAGGCTGGCCTTGAAATCAAAGAGAACCACCTGCCTCTGTCTCCTGGCTCCTGGTGTTAAATATGTGCACCATCACTGCCCGGCCTCTTATTTCTTCTTAATAAGATATTTTCTCTCAAAAATGTAAATAACGATAATTTATTAAACAACACCTCTATAATAAAAAAAAAATTCTCCATTAAGCTACTGTGAAAACTCAGCAAACTGATTTAATTCTAACATTTCCTTTTTCCACTAAACACTTGTGCCTGAAACACATCATTGGTAATAGAATAAAATCTGAGATTGGTGGTACTAATTTCCTATGATAGTTAATTTTTATTTATTTATTTATTTATTTATTTTGTTTTTTTGAGACAGGGTTTCTCTGTGGCTTTTAGTGCTGTGAAACAAAATATCTGAAATGAAATAATTTAAAAAGAAAAAACATTCATTTGGGTTTAGGATTTCACAGGTTTCTGAGCAAGGCTCTATGGATGCATGGCTGTGGAACTGAGGTGATACCCGTGAGAGAGACTAGACAGAGAGAGACATAGACAAAGACAAATAGAAATGCAGAACACGAGACAGTGAGAAAGAGAGACAGATAACATATTCTTACCTATATTTCCTAGTTTTATACAGTATATTTAAGCCCTTAATCCAGTTTATGTTAAATTTTCACACAGGTGAGAGACAGAGTTCCCATTTTTCTCTTGGGTATAGTTATCTCCAATTTTCTAGGAAAAATGCTCCACATAGTGTGTTCTTAACATATTTATCAAAAAATATTTTAGGACCTGGTGACACACAAGTGTCTGTAATATCAGCTCCAGGAATCTGATAGCTTTGACCTCTATGGATATCTACAATCACTTGCACAGCACACTCGCAAACATAGACCCATACTTATATAGATAAATAACAATAGTAAAACATGTCTCTTTAAAATCAGCTAGGTGTGGGTATAGAAGTTTATTTCTAGGTGTTCTGTTTTGTTCCACAGGTCTCTGTGTAAAATCTTGTGCCAATATTTTATCATTTTTAATTTAATTATTTGTTTATATGATAAATTTTCCTTCTGCATACTCATTGTCGTTGGGGACTTCTGAACACAAATCATCTTCCTGCCTGAATGCCAGAGTGTGGCCATGGACCATCTGTCTATCATCCTCTCTGAGTGCTAGGATCACAATCACACTCATGTTATTATCCTCTTACTGAATACTTGACTTCGGTCATGGAGAGCCATATCCAGGGACTTTGTTGGCTTTATGACAACACAAGTATAGTACTTCAATTGCATTATGATAATACTTAATATTTTAATACTTTTGGTAAAGAGAGTTGTGATTATTTAGGGCTTTCTATAGTTCCTTAATTTTTTTTTAGATTTTTTTTATAAATTATTTTTATATTAACTTTATGAATTGAATTTTTTCATTCAGTGTACACTGATCACGGTTTCCCCTTCTCCATCTGCTCCCAGATCCTCCTCACCTAGCCACCCTCCCATTTTCTTTTCTCTTTCCTTAAAAAAAAAAAAAAAAACAAAGAGGCAAAAGCAACACATATAGAGGACTTTTCACATCAGTGGGATGATGCTGAGCAACACAATAGAGGAGGAAGCTAACTGAGAACGAGCAAGCAAGGATGCATATATGTCTCTTTCTTCTTGACTGTTGGTCGGTGCTTGATTTCCTGTCTTGCCTTCCCATGTGATGGAATGTATCCTGTAATTGTGAGCTGAATCAAACTTTGTCACCTGCCTTGCTTTGTCGGTTTATTTGTTGGGATCTTTGTTTTAGCAACATAAATAAAGCTAAAGAAGAAAAAAAGAAAAGAGGCAAACAAAACAAACCATCCAGAACAAAAACAAAAACAACAAAACATACACACAAACAGATTCAAACATAGAAACATAAAAACACAACATCAGATAACATAAAATTCAAGCAAAAGAACAGAAAACAAAAAATGTCCAAACGAAGCTATATGAGACACAAAGGCCACAAAATACCCATTGAATACATTTAGTGTTGGCCAGCTATTATGGGACATTGAACCTACAAGTGTGGACAACATACCCAATGATATTCTAATGGAGAAAACTAATATTTTCTATAAAGGTTGGTGTCAACTGTAAATATCTTCTTATTAGTGTGATTGTTATTGTAATTGCTTTTATGAATAATACTGATATATTTCCATGATGAAACCAACCTGGAAACTAATCTTGGTTATGTGGACATTTTGACAATGAAAATTCATTCAATCTTTTAATGTATGATTTTGTATTCTGTTACATTACTTTCTGTCATTATTTTGTCATATTTTTGAAAAGCTTCTACATATTCACAAATATTGATACCTAATGTGAAGACTAGCTTTGACAAAACTCATGTGTTCCAGGGTAGGATCATGAGAATTAAAATTATTTAGCGAAAAGAACAGAAAAATAAGAGACAGAAACAAAATACAAAATCTGGGGTGAATGCTGAATCTGTATCATTTGCTTTCCACATGCTTGTATACTTCTCTCTGAAAAGGGGAGGGAAAGGTTGACACACTTCATTTACATGATATAAATAATAGACTTGAATTCTCCAACCTTTGGTACAGGTGGATCAGATCTTCCTTGATATCCAAAATACTAACTATCCATGCCCTAGGCTAGAATCTCTCATTTGTAACCACAATGGTCAGCAACTTTGAGAGAGCAAAAAAGTTCAAACTCTCTGACCTCCAGCCAAGGTAGAACAGGGTCACATCTGTGAGTCCTCACATTCCTGCATGTTTGAATATAATATTTTCATTAATATTTGGAGAATTATATAAATTCAAAAACATATTGAACATATCCACTGCTTCTCATTTGCTTAACTTCTCCTATGTCAACCTCTACTCCTGTTAAATTCATAACCTATTTGTTTTATGACATAAAGAATCCAGTTTCTCTTCTCATGCAATCATGGGTGTAGGGACATCCCTGTGTTTATTGACCTACAAGAAAGGACACCCTTAAGAAAACAAATTCTCCTTTATCTATACAATAAACTGCTGAAAGCTACGCAAGAAGAGTTGGATTTTCATTGGGCCTGATCCTTTCCATGTTGGCTGGCTTGATATGTGAAGTGATCAATCCTTTCCTATTGTCTGAACTGACCCACAGGCAGAGAGGGGGGGGGGAACTAAACTTGGCATGGATCTATGTACAGCTATTGATCCTTTCAAAGTTGACTGAACTGGTATGTGCAACGATTGATTCTTTCCATGTTGACCGGTCTGATATGTGCAGGGATTGTACTTATTATTTATCTTTTTAAATAATCTCATTGCTTTAATAAATTGTGTTGCTTTCCTGATTTTTGTTTCAAAAAAATTTATTATTATCACAGAACAGATCCACTGAGATTATGCAATGGCTTGAATAAGAATAGCCTTTATAGTCTCATATATTTGAATGCATATTCACCAGGGAGTGACACTATTTAAAACAATCAATAGGATTAAGAGGTGCAGCATTTTATAAGGAAATATGTCATGGGAGTAGACTTTGAGAGGTTTTAATAGCCCATGCCAAGTTAGGCCTCTCTCTCCCTTTCTCTCTCTCTCTCTCTCTCTCTCTCTCTCTCTCTCTCTCTC
>NW_026068060.1:1769434-1803306 GCF_014885135.2 Alexandromys fortis | reverse complement strand
AAATAATATATAAAAATTAATTAATTATAAAAGGAATCATCAAGTTATTAATATAACAGATATAAATAATAACTTCAGTTTTTAATCTTTAACACAAAGACAAGGTTTCATTCATTACTTCATTTTTAAAGTACATAAAACAAAATATAATAAGATAAAACAAAATTATCACATCAATGTTGGAGAAGAGAAACCAGCAGAAGGAAAGAAACTCAAAGATGATCCCAGAATGAGAAATCTACACAAGTTCACATTCAGAAATCAAATGAAAAGTACTAATAAACTAAAAGACAAAATATATGTGCATAGGAACTGCTACAGAACCATTCAGACTCTTTTTATACTGCCTCAGTTTCTGTGAGTTCAAACAACATTTGCTTATGTTGATTTAGAGGGCCTTGCTTTCTTAGTCTCTTCTATCACCTTTGGATCTTATACTTTTTCTGATTTCTTTTCCATGGGTTATCCTGAGGTCTGAGGAAAAGAATTTGATGGAGACATCCCATTTAGGACTAAATGTTCCAAGACTTCTCACTCTCTGTGTATTGTATGACTTTGTGTCTCTATATTTTTCCAAACTTCTACATGAGAAAACTTCTCTGATGGTTCAACAGGGCACTTACCTATGAGTTCAGCAGCATATCATTAGGAATAAATTCATCACTGTTTGTTTAGACCAATAGTAGCATTTGGTTTTAATTCAATGTAAAATTTTATTGTAGTAGATACTTTGAGGACAATTCATAAGACAAGAAATATGTTTGTTTATTCATTACCACACAGCCCAGGTTGACCCTTGCCATGTAACCTATGTTATATTCTCCTCATCCACTGGACTGTGAGTCCCTAGAGCAGACACTGCAGACTTCCACTCACATGCTTGACACCATAATATAAATAAATTATATTAAATAATTCAATAACTCTAAGAAGAAAATAAGGAAGGCAACTAGGATTTGAGAAAAGAGATGCCAGGAACTGAGATACCTAGGACAAGTTGATGTTGTCTAGAGATTTTGAATTTGTTCATAATAAGTTGCCATCTGGATTTTTTTCATAGTGTAGGCAGGGTAACCGGATCAGAATGGTACAATATTAACCAGTATATGGTGTTTGTAGGGAGTGCTTAAACCCTCAAGAGACCCTTATTAAGATCCCAGGTTAATAGCTGAATGATCTGTGGTGGTGATAGAAATATATACAGAAGTAAAAGGCTGGTGAAAAGTTGAAGCCAATGAAGGAGTTTCTGTGACTTTTCTGCCAATCATAAGGTGACAGTTGTGATTATAAAGCTGTTTGGGGGATATAAATGCTTCTATAAGTAACCTCTCACCTGTGCTGTGGAAGAAAAATAATAATATTGGTTTGTCATTGGCATTCATATCAGATGATTTGAAAGTTCTTTCATTATTCCCAGAAAAATATAATGTAACAGTTGGTATAAACTGTCTGGAAAAAGTGAAATTCTACTCTGTTTTTGTTACAGTTGGGAGAGCTAAAGTTATGGGGATGCTTAAATAACAGTGAGTCTCTCTCTCTCTCTCTCTCTCTCTCTCTCTCTCTCTCTCTCTCTCATGTGTTTTGTTTCCCAACATAAAAAGAAACCTAAATAATATGCATATGGGCATGTATATTTCTATAATATTAGATTTGTTTAAGAATCATCATCACATTTGCTTTTTATAAATTTAATGTAATAAATATTCAGTTAAATTTCATAAAATGTTTGCAGGTTTATAAATATTAATGCCAAATCAGATCTTCCAAGATGATATTTGCCTTAGAGACAATATTGTAATGAATATGCATGTAATTATATGTAATATCCATATGCTGAAAGGTCTGTTTTAGAAATGTCCAGCGTGTTAATAAATAACTTTTAAATGGTGATTCTTACTATATATAAATTTGAAGATGCTTACTTAATATAAAATTCTAATATAAATGTAAAAATTGAAAACTAAAACTAAAATTAAAAGACAGGATATTTTGGATATGAGATAAAATATGACATTTTTATTCTAATACTTTACATGGACAATAGAATAATTATAAGAAGTAAGATGTATTAGCAAAATTCACTACAGTGCAATAAGAGATAAAGATGAATTCTCTTATTAGAGAAGTAAGAATAATATAATAATAGCTATTATGATGGTTAGATTTTGTGAAAGCAGAGGATGACATCAGTAGGTGAAGCACAGTTTATTTGATCAAAGGGTTTTTTGAAATATAGGGAGTTATTAAAATGAATCTGCAAAAACTGATTATACTTGAAGAGTGATAATTAGAAATAGACTGTTCATTTTCCCTATTAATTCAGACACTATATTGTCCTCATTTGCAAGTCTGTGAATTGCTATCCATTTAACCTACATTCTACCACATTCAGTTCAATCTTCAGGTCTTATACTGCAATTTTCTGATTAATTGAAATTTTAAAGGTAAGTCTGAAATATGTACATGTACACACATACAACTGAATGTTCAAAGACATGTAGAATTATATTGATCAATTTCAGAAAAGTATATTAAATTAGCAGAGACTGAAACTACAAATAAAAGAGATACTCATTTATTTTATAATATACAAACTCAAATTAACATGTTCATTTGTTAAAGACTTGTATATGGGACTATTTTATATAGAAAAATTAAATTTATTCTCTTGAAAGAAACAACGTTTAGATTATACAGTATGACAATGGCCATTTAACAAACAATGAGTATATGTCTATGTTAAAATGGACCTGTGGAAGGAGACTTCTGACTATGATAGTACCCTTAGTCTAAGACTTTTTTTTTCTTTTTAGTACTATCATAGTAGAGAAACTATGATAACTAGATGTGCCCACTTTATCTCAAAAGAAAATTATATACAGGAAATATACATGTAGTAACTAATCAGGAAACAAGGGACATAATACATAATTGATAGTGTAGATGCAATGCTATTTAACAGTCTAGCCCCCACCTTCACGTGTGGCCTAAAATCCCATGTCAGACAAAAAGGTTATTTCATGTTGTTTTCTTTTTGATCCTTAATAAAATAGACAAGTATTGATGCAGGGAATATTATTGAAACAATTTACCATAATCTAATCTGTTTGATAATGTGAATAAGTCTTTAATGCACATCTAAAAGGCTTTGAGGGGCCGTGGACACCACAAGGAAGTAAGCAAAGCTGGAGCTGCTTTTATTTTTATCAACCAGCGTTCATTTTTTGTGATTCAGTTAAAAAAAAAGATAAAGTATGGAATGTACCAGCTTCCATGAAAATTCTCATTCTTTGAGAATATCATCAATGTTCACCATCATGGAAGACAATTACTGTTGTGAAAACTAACCACATATTCTTCTTAGAGAGGATATCAATGTAACCCTTCATGCAGGTTTGTTCATGTAATGTGAATGAGATCAAATACATTTTCCAAAATATTTTTTAAAATTGTATATATCAGAATGTTGTTTCAGAAATTGATCATACTTTCAAAGCATGTGTTATCACTGGCACTTGTCCACACTAGAAGTCATTATTCACTAGAGATGCCAGCATCCCCCTAACAATATGCAGATTCCTCAGTATAACCTTTCTAAACTGACTGTTAATTATGTTCTCTAAATCCATGCTTTATATAAAATTTACATTATTTTCATAGTAATCACTTTAGAATATGTTTTAAAATTGGAAATGGTATGGATTTTAAGCTGTGACTAAAGTCAAACAATGTTCAAATCATCACAGAGCAGCAGAGCATTTGATTGTTCTTATTGTTGTGAACAGTGGATGGATTAACAGTTCCATCCATCTTATACATTTTACTGCTCAAATATCTGTCAATATTTAAAAACTTAATGTTATATAGAATGTTTTATTTTTATATTCATTTCAAACATTAGTAAAACTCTGTTTTAAAATATGCTTATTGGGCCTGTAAAGTGGCTCTTTTGGCAAAGACATTTAATGTACAAGCATGACAGCCCAACTTTGATTCCTGGGACCTATGTAAAGATGACAAAAGAGAAATGGCTAAAAGTTACCCCTTGACTTCTGCATATTCTCTTTGATATGCAGATATACTTATTGCTCACAAACACAAAAAAATAAGAAGCATTAATGTGTTTCTGGCATACTGTTCATTTTTATGATATATTCTACTTTTTAACTTTTGGATTAGTGAAATTTATTTTAGAAACACATTACACAAAATCTCAGCAGCTTAAAACCAATAATAGTGACTATTTTCTGTTTACATTGGGTACTGACTGGGCTCAGCTGTATGGTTCTTTGGTTCAGAATCTCATAAAGAGTGGAGGCAAGGTGATGATGGCAAGTGCAGATTTACTAAGCAAGAACGTTTAATTATCAATGACCCTCTCCAAGGATGTTAAGTCACTGGCAGCAGGAATCTTTGATGGAGGTGGGTCTTATATCTTATCTGTTGCTTTCATTGGTTAACTAATAAAGAAAACTGCTTGGCCTGATAGGATAGAAAATTAGGTAGACGGAGTAAACAGAACAGAATGCTGGGAGACAGAAGCCAAGTCAGGCAGTCGCCATGATTCTCCCACCTGACACAGCCGCAGGTTAAGGTCTTCCCTGGTAAGCCACTTCGTGGGCTACACAGATTATTAGAAATGAGTTATGTAAGAGCTAGCCAATATGAGGCTGGAACTAATGGGCCAGATAGGGTTTAAAAGAATACAGTTTCCATGTAATTATTTCAGGGCATAAAGCTAGCAGTGTGGGTGGCCGGGTGCCAGGAACTTAGCCCACCGCTCATATCACAACAAATCTTTGGTGGATTGAGGTTTGTGATATATAGAAGATATTTAACTCGAAGGTTTCCTGAGTGAAATGTCACATGTTTCTCTTCTAGTCCAGTGGAAGTAAGGCATTTGTCCTCTGAGTAACAAAGCAGGAAATAGCAATGTATACAAAAATTCATGTCATTTAAACTCTACCTCAAAGACAATATTTTCAAAACAGAGTTTTACTATGTAAACCTGAGTGGGCAGTACCTTAATCTGTAGACTATGCTGACCTCGAGTTTACAGAGATCTGACTGCTTCTGCCTACTGTGTACTGGGGTAAAAGGAGAATACCTCCCTAACCAACAAAACTTATATATATTTTTTTAATCTTCCACATAAGCTTGTCATCAAGAGTAACACAGATGTAGACAATTAACAACAGAACTATGTCTTTGTAAGTAAGGGTCCTTAAAAAGAACAAATTTTGTCTACTGATGTTTAAATTTATTTTGAAAGATTTGTGTGGCTATCACTTTATTATTCCTGACTTGTTGGGTTCTAATAACTTCCTTGGGGGTGGGGGTGTGAAAGTGTGATGGCAACTACATAGACACTGAGATTCAGGTGAAAGGGAAACAGAAGACTCATCTATGTAGTGACAGGGATAACCTTATATACCCTCCCAGCAACCTGGTGTTCCAATCTCTTGACATGGTGCAGTCATTCCCCATTGGTTAGGCATGAGCCAGCACCCTGACAACACCTATTACTAGGACCACAGACAGCATCACATTGTTGCCTCTCATTGATCTGTAGCTCTTACAGCACCAGGAAGATTCCAGGTGTCTCATCTCTCAGTCTGATAGGCCTTAACATCCTACATATCCACCAAAAAACAAACAAACAAACAAACAAACATGTGCCTTCCAAACCAGACAGGCAGAAAAACATGACAGAAAAAAAAGAAAGATAAACAGACAGAAAGATAGACAGACAGGAGGGAAGGAAGGAAGGAAGGAAGGACAAGAAAGAACAAATGAAAGAGAGAGAAAGAACGAAAGAAAGGAAAGAAAAAAAGAAGAGAGAGAGAGAGAGAGAGAGAGAGAGAGAGAGAGAGAGAGAGAGAGAGAGAAGGGGTCCAAACACTTTCCTGCTAAAAAGGCTGAAGAATTTTCTCACTGAAATACACTATCTTGGGAGCACTCACCAGTGCCATGAGTAAGAAGAGGGAGACAACTAGAAACTGTTCAGGTGCAATAGGTTGCTGGATCCTAAGGGCTCCCCTGGGGGAAGAGGTGAGAAAGCATGGCATCAAATACATAGAAAATGGGAGTTGCACCTACAGAAGACTAATCTTTTTAGAGACTATCAATCTAGTACTCTACTTAGGACAAGCATTGCCTATATACCTATACAATACAATGATAAACATTACCTATCTCCAAACTGACTAGTGTCCCTCACTGTATCTCCCTCCCAACTTTATGTTCTCTTTGTTAGCTGATATTGTAGTACAAAATCTATGTCACTAATAGCATTATAGTCCAATTCATAGTGTCTTAAGGAATCTTACACCATTCTTATTGAAATGTGGACTAAACTAATATTGTCTTCTGTAGGTAACCATTGGTGCAGAGAATTCTTGTAGCCTTAGATGGACGGATACACCACTAGCCTCTACCTACCCCATCCTCTATCTCCACTTAAACCACTAACTTTGAGTATTTTCCTCTCTCCTTTTGTGGTATCCACTATTATAAACTGAAATGAACTATGGGTTTTATCACTGCAATATGTAATGTTTCAAATACTTCAAGCTCTCTCCTAAATTGAATCTAATATGTTTAAAGAATCCCTGCATTTCTTCCTCTAAATCACTTAGGTTTATGTTTATACCTAAATTTTGCCAGATAGCATGACTCTTTTAAGAAGAAAAATCAACATTTTCCTGTTAAGTATGACAATTAAGCTCTGGTATATTTATTGCTAAAATCAATGTGTCTAGTGTGTAGTTTTTACTTCTCTATTTTAATTATTATGGAAATGTTATGTTAATTGCTATATTTTATTCTTTCATGTGATAATGTGTATTTCTTGGTATTTTATTATGTGAAATTTTTCATATTTAAAAAAAATTGTCCAAAAAAATTGTCCATGTTTTGCTTAATGATTTTGCTCAGGTATTATTATAAATGTCCTTTCACATTTATTTTTCTCAACAGGCTTATTTTCAACTGAAAACTGTCTATAATTTTGTCTTTTCCAAAGCCACAGAGAAACCCTGTCTTGGAAAAAAACAAAAACAAAAACAATTTTGTCTTTTGGTTCATCCAGCACCTTGACATAAGGGGTGACACCCCAGAAGACAGAATCAAGGCTTGGCTCCCAAATGCCATCCCTCATCCAGAGACACAGTGTGGCAATCAGCTGGAGCTTAAAATATGACAGAAGTCCCCCATCGAGCATAAAACATGAAGACCCAACACAATTCTCCAACCTTGTTGCCTGCCACCTTTTCTCTGACTGTTGCTCATCTGCTCTCTCCCTCTACAAAAGGCATAAACTCCCTGCCACCATTATGCCATCAATGTCTGGTCACTCCATGACATCCAAGGATAAGGAGACAGTTCAATCCCTGCAAAACAAGCCAAGGAGGGTATGGCCAGAGTTAAGACTTAAAACCTGATCTATGATAACAATATTACAGGCAGGGTAATATCTCACTAACTAAATATTTATATCTCTTTCTTTCTCAGAAAAGTTGTAGTCAGGATTCAATAAATAACCAAAGCTGGCTTTGAAGTTGGAGAGTTGCCTCATTCCTTGTTCAAATCCAAGCATGCTGTTTAAGGAAAAATTCAGTTTCGCTTTTAGATCAGAAGAGCCAACTATTGTGGGAAGAAGAAAACCAGTTATTCAGGACTGTTGTTGTCAAAACTCTATTATCTCCCCAAACTTCTATTTTTTCCCATACTTAATTTCATCCCTTTTGTACCTTTTCTAGGATATTTATCTACAAAACTTTAAACGTTTTGTCTTGATGTTTGTTTTCCACAATGAACAATAGATTTCCCTAACAAAAATCTCTAAAATCTCCAGAAAAAAGATGGGGCCCCACGACCACAATTTATTTGGTTCTTAATGATAACATTGAGCTGATAACATCACTCAAAGATTGGCTTGGAATTAAAACTGCTAAAGACAATTCCAAATAGGCTGGCTGAGATCGTCAAACTTTTTACACTTATCTAGCCAAAACTTCAGATTAGAACTTCAGACAAGTCTTATCAGAGACTGGATAAAATGCTATGAGACTAAATCATTATTTTAGTTTTTTTTTTTTTTAAACAGGATCCAATAGAGATATTGTCGCTTCTCTCCATGAGACAATTGGAAATAATATTAAGAAAACAATTCTCCCCTTTCAACCGATTTTCTTTTCTCAGGGCTGTAGATAATTGTCATCTCTTAAGTGTTGTTTATAAGTTTTAATGTGGTTGGGGGTGGAACAATGACTTGGGAATCTCTTTTCAAAAAGAATATTGGGGGATGGACATGATGGACTATTAAGGTAGATTAGTATATATCTACCTGTGAATTGATTTAGCATTATTAGTTATAGACAGTTTATGTTGATATAGTTTTTGGAAATTGATGCAAAGGTAAAATTATTTTTATATTCTTGTCTAAGATAATTTGTATCTTGATATAAATTCAAAATTATACTGCTACATTGCACAATTTCCTATTTCTGCTTATACTGTTTTTGAATAGAATATATTTATGTGTGCTTCTATATCTGCTTAAGATGTTTTATCTATTGATACATTTTAAGGATATTTTTGTCATATTGTACTGTACATTTCTATCTCTGGTCAAGTTATCTTTATATATTGTCCCAGTTTTGATGTTATTGTCCTCATGCTGCTCCTCTATTAAAAGATTGTTTATTTTTATATTATGAAGATGTAGTCTTTAAACTATGTAGGTTATTAAAAATTAAAGATTAATAGTCACCTATGTTTGTCATATGCTGGGCACTTAATACTGACAGTGGCCTTTCCTATCTATGTATTTCAACAACTCAATAAATTTGGGGGTCCTGGAAGATTTCCTATACCACTGGAGTTCCCTGCAACCCACAGGGACAAGCCATTGTGGGAAGGGCCAACAGCTCTTAAGGAGTTGTTGGCCAGAACTATTTACCAGAGCCTAGCAGAGATTCTCATCTGGCCTTAACAGAGTTCATTTTCCATATGAACTTTCTCAGTTTTGATGACAAGGAGCTCAGTCCAGCCTGCAAGCACTGCACATCTCTCTCAAGGAACACATCTCTGGCCCTGGTGTGATGGAGAGATCCTATCTCCCTCCATTAGCAGCCACCAGCTCTGCTGCTAACCCATGAGTTTGTGTTGTTTTCTCAGATGGACAGGATGTCAATATGCATCCAGGTATGAGATGTGTGCCCAGCCTTGGATCATCCTTCTTCTACCATGGAGGTAATAGCCCAGGATGGTTAATGTACATTATCTTATTTCTTGATCTCGGTGTCCCCACAAACAAGTTGATTTCCTATTAGAGGAAGAAATATGCACATTAAATACCTTGATAAGACTCTCGTGACCCTTGCTTTTTCTCATTTTGTGTGATGCCTTTTAAAATGAGGAATGCTACTTGAACAATCTGAGAGCTGACTTAATATATTAAGGGTCCATGATATACTATGTTTTTATATTATTCATTATAGCTAACACATGAAATTATTTGTTAGATCAGACTAGGTCATAGGTTATGACCTTTTACTGTTCATTTTTAAAAATTATTTGGGATAATATAATAAGGCTATTTGATCCCTCTGGAAGGTCACATATGTCTTAATTGGCAGGGTGGTATTGTAACTCTATTCTTTTTAGCATGTATTTGTTGCCAGTTAAGCAATGGCTTTTATTTTTCTTAGAGCCTTTTTATTTATAAATTTTTATTTCCCATTTTCTTTCATTTCTTTTTCTCTGCTTATTGAAAATAAATATTCTCAAATATTTTTATTTGGTGGACTGGGTAAGGGGAGATGGGGAGAGAGAAGTGAGAAGGGGAGGATGGGGAGAGCTTGGGGCAATGGGGCAGTTGGGATGAAGGAGGAGTGGATATGGGAGCAAGGAAGTTTATATCTTAATTAAGGGAGCCATTTGAGAGTTGACAAGAGACTGGACACTAGAGGGGATCCCAGGTGTCCAAGGAGATGTTCCGAGCTTGTTCCTTGAGCAGATGAGGAGAGAGCGCCTGAACTGGCCCTATACTATAGCCACTCTGATGAATATCTTGGATATCACCATAGAACTTTCATCTGGCGATGGATGGAGATAGAGAGAGAGAGACCCACATTGGAGCACTGGACTGAGCTCCCAAGGTCCAAATGAGTAGCAGAAGGAGAGAGAACATGAGCAAGGAAGTCAGGGTCGTGAGGGGTGCACCCACCCACCGTGACGGTGGTGCCCATCTAATGGGAAATCACCAAGGCTACCTGGACTGGGACTGATGGAGAATGTGATCAAACTAGACTCTGAACGTGGCTGACAAGGAGGGCTGACTGAGAAGCCAAGGACAAGGGCACTCCATTTCTACTCCATGTACTGGCTTTGTGCGAACCTAATCTGTTTGGATCCTCACCTTCCTAGACCTTGATGGAGGGGGAAGGACCTTGGACTTCCCACTGGGCAGGGAACCCTGACTGCTCTTTGGACTGGAGAGGGAAGGAGAGGGAAATAGGGGGAGGGAAATGGGAGGAGGGGAGGAGGGGAAAATTTGTAATAACAATAATAATAATAATAATAATAATAATAATAATAATAATAATAATAATAATGTTATGAAGAAACTTGATAAAAAAACACTCAAAGAAAATCACTCCCCATAACACAATCCTGTTACAACTAAAGGAATTGCCATCAATATTTTAGACACTTTATCCTGTTTGAACACAGAAAATAAAGAGGCAGTTTTATGTACTAAATATACTATTAAAAGACTTACTGTGAAACTCTTAAAGGACTGAACAGTGACACCCAGTTAAGAGTGCTTATGGCTCTCGCAGAGATTATGACTCTGTTATCACAGTTGCTCATCTCATACCATATATAACTAGCTCTAGAAGACATAGTTTTCTTTTATGCCATATGCAGGAGCCCACACCCATGTGATTATATACATACACATAAAATATCTTTAAAATATATTAATTTATTAATTCTCTGTTAATTTAATAAAAGTATATAAAGGATTTTATCATATTCACTCACCACTCTCCCATATTCATCCATTATTTTCATGTCTTATATTTTTATAACTTCAAATTCAAATTTGTATTGTTTATACACACATGGGTGTGGCATCACCTGCTGTATCTGATTAAAGTACCAGAGACCACATGCTTAAAGAAAACTGGCAGTCTGTTTCTCAAATTCATAAACTGTAAATAGATCTTAGGATATGGGTAGGAATTCTTGAGCCTCTACCAATGAGGAATGTTGACTGATTTGATCTTGTGAAAATTTTGGGCAGACAACCTCAGCTGCTTGAATCCACGCCTATAGTGACAGAAAATGCTTTGTTCCTGAGTCTCTCAAACTATCACTCTTACAATCATTTGGAATTCAGGAATAATTAATTGTTGAGACAGATTTAAAGAAATGCAGTAGTAAAGGCCTGGCCTTCTGAAAAGATGGTTTAAGAGGAAAAAAAAAAAAAACACACAAAGTAAAGAGAAACATGTGGTTTCAAGTCTTATGTATTTCCCAAAAGTTAGCATGGAGGAGGTTATTTGTGTGTAAAACAGAGCTATAATTATGAGAAGAAAATCTAGGAGAGCTAGGTACTGTGACTTTTTGTTATAATACCAAATGTACTATACAAAAAAGGAAAAGAAATATAGTATTTATTCATTATTATTAGTATTAGTTTAATACCAAGTATAATGATTATAATAGACTGACAGGATACAGATATAAATGATTTTTTCAAAAATATTTCTAATATTTTTAGGTAAAACCTTTTTGCATCAATGACACAAAAAATCCTTAAGCCTGAACTATTTCGCCATTTTAAAAATAGGCAATTGATTAACAGAATTCTAATTTGGAAGGATATACAGAAAGAAGATCATGTAAAGGTGGTACATTTAATTAAAAATCTTGTAATTCCAGAGCAGAAATTAAAAGTAGCAATTACACTACTACTTTCACAAAAGCTAAGATACAGGACAATAGGCATGGTGAGAATACCAAGGAATGCTCATTTCTTGTTGTTGAGAGTTGTTTTAAATAGCAGTAAGAGTTTCTTTTAAAGAAACTAGAGTTTGCAATTCAACAAAACAAATGAACTTCTTGGATTTTGCTAACATAATTTCAAATTTATATACACACAGAAGCTCATGTTCAAATAAGAAAGTTTTATTCAGAACTATAAAACCTAGAAGAAACCAAAATGTCTGGATGGTGAACAAATTATGTTGTACAGATGAAATCAATGGAACACTATTTAGTCATTATAATAATAAAAAAAAAACAGTTATGCAGCCACAAGTTAAAATTCCTAAAACAATCTCACCCTTCACTGAACATTCTACAGGGCTGATTAACTTAAGCAGTTGTTGAAAATTTAATACACTAGAAGTCCAGAGCCTAGTTTTCGGGCGAAACTTTATCCAGCCCTTCCTTACCTTCCTCTGAACGTGACCTAACATTTTTACAACTGTCAGGTAAGTCCTTCTCAATGTACACCTGGAACAATAGTTCCCACCAACTAGTAATCCTAGATTGTGGTGAAGTGATATCTAAGATGAGATTGCACCTCATCCCATCTGCCTGATGTTTCCATTAATGTTGTTGAAATACATTCTTGGTGATTTTTTTGTTGTTGTTTAGTTACTAAACAAACTTCAAGAACTTGTCACAATGTTGGCACATGGAGACTATGGTAACCTGAATCAATACTCACATGCTATTGTTGCACATGATTTGCTCTCAAATGAGTAGTCTTATCCCCTTTGGCATTATGGTTATGTTTGTGGTTTTTACCACCAAAGCCCTTAAAGAAAAGTAAAGGGATATGGAATGAATGTTGCTAAGTAAATAAAGTCAACCTTAAAACTGAGGCTTATTGTGTACTTTTAGACAAGCAATGTCTTCATAAAGACAAAACAATGAGTTAGGGAAAAGATCAGTGGTTTCAGGGACTTCACAGGAAGAAGGTACTACAGGAATGTGGAGAGCAGGGAATTGATAGCATGGCAAATTGTTTTCCTGCCGTGCCATTTTCAGAATCAGAAATATTGTCCTAAAACTTGAAAACTAATAAAATATTTCCAAAGCAGAGAATAACATATTTTTCAATTATAAATTATCATCATATGTTGATTGATTTTTCTTAGAGCTCATAAAAAATGACATGGAGACTTATTATAAATTACAAAAGCTCAGATGATAGTTTAGGCTTGTTTCTGACAAGCATTTCTAACTCAAATTAACCCATTTCAATTAATTTGCTTTCTGGCTCATTGGTTTATTACATCTTCTCTGTAAAGCCTTTACTGCATCTCCTTGTGCCTCCACCTTCTTTCCAACATCTTCTTTGCATGAAAATCCTGCCAAGCTATTTGGTAGCCAAATATTTATTAAACCAATCAGAGCGACAAATCTTCACAGTGTTTAAAAAGATTACTACACAAGAATCATGGTACTAAATTTTGTTGATAATTTTTCAATAGAAATTCAGAATAGATGAATACTTTGAAAGTAAATAAAACTGTAAAAATGGTCCTCATTCTTCAACTAAGCTATAGCTAGCAAAGAATCTTAGATATGTTCAGAAGCACATATTTAAAAGAATGAAAAATCACATATTAGTGATACTTCATCTTAAATTCATTAATTTAAAAACATTAAACAATTTCAAAAATCAAAAAATTAGCTAGAGGTATTGCTATATTTAAGAGAACTTTCTCATTATAAATTTGTTAATTGCTTTTTTTCCAAAGACATAAAATATTTTCATATGTTTTATTGATGAAAAGTACAGTATTAGGGAAAGTAGTTCTTGTGAATTTCAGTTATAAATAATTTTATTGTTTTTGTTAGGTATATGCTAGGCAGTCTGTTTTATAGTACGATGTCACAGAAACCATTATATAGAAACAATTTCAGTTTATCATTTTCAGTAGGGCATAAACCTGAGATGTTAGATTTAAGCACTTTTCTATGTTGGAATTCTGGAGAAATCATGTTCCTCCTTGCCTTAGTGGTGGTGATCTTTGCTATCCCGAGGACATTGTAAAGTGTTATTATTTTATGTAGATCAATATGAGATGCAATTCTAATGCCTTTGAGGCAGAAAATAAGCACCGCATGTCTACTTCATTGCTTTCCCTGTTTGAAAATGCAGCTTAGCTGACTTCAAACTCATTAATTTTCTGGCTCTTCAATGAGATACTCTGTAATATAGAACCCAAACAAGACAGGATTATTTTATCTCCAAAGATGAAGAAAAATACTAATGCCATATTGAACTTTTAACATAAACCAACTGCTCCTTGAAATGCTTAATCATTATAAAAAAAGACCTGCAGGGAGCCAGCAGACCAGCTATCTCTTAGAAGAATAAATAAAAAGGTAATTAGAAGTGCATTCACTTTTCTGTTCAACTGCTCAGCATGGTAACTCAGTATGGGCAGGCAGATCAGAAGGGCAAGTATGAAGGGTCAAGCTGCGCATAGCCTACCTCTCAAGCAAGGAATCAGAAACATATTTTTAATGTAAAACTCTCTAAACAAAATGCAAATGCTGATCTGCTCAACAACTAAACTTAGGGCAGAGTGAAGATGAAGGAGAACACATAATGGTGGTTGTATGTGTGTTAAGCCTCATGTAAGAAAATGTACTGGAATGTCCCAGGATAAATATCTTGTCCTTGTCATTCTCCTACTCCAAATACCCAATTATTCCCAATGAACATTCATACTCAGATATATTGTCATAAAGTTAGCTGAACTTTCCAACTTTCCTCATATATTTTAATATTCTTTATTTTCTCTGTTTTGTTCAAAAACACATGTCCCATGTTGTCTTACCCCTGTCAAATTTGCTAGGCCAAATTAGGTTTGCATGGGATCATGTCATTTGTACACTGTCGAGCTATATTAGTGTCATTTACATGTTAGACTAATTTAATGACTGCTTTCTCCCTTTTCAAAGGTCTAGGCTAAAATAGCAAGTCAAAGAAACACATCCTGGCCCTAAGAACAGAGCAACAAAAACACACTTTGGCCCTGAAACTAGAGCCTTTAAAAGACTAAAAAAGAATCAGAGGAAGAAATGTAGTTTGACGCTGAAACAAAAGCGAGCTCTGCCCTTGACTAAACACATAAAATAGTCAAATCCTGACCAGGAAAACTATCCCATCTGAGCTTGTCCAAGCTCAAGGTGATCAAAATTTGACTGACGTCTTACCTGCATATGTTTTCCCTGGAAAAACTCCCCTCCTAAGAAGCCCTATATAAGCTCCTTGCCTGTTCAGTTATCAGCTGTTCTTTGCCACCCTAGCAGAGACAGCCACTCTTGTATATTCCTCCTTCCCAAATCTCTTTCTTAAAAGAGTTTTGGGTGGAGATCTTCTTTTGCGACCATGGAGCAAAATCTCTGAAGGGATATTCCCTAGGGGAACTGAGCAAAAGAAACTGGTATTTCTTGTGGAAAATTCCCTTGGGAGTTGAGCAGATGTAACATCTTGTTACCAGAGGCAGAAACAGGGGTTTTCCTTGGAGCAGAATGAAGGAGAAGTAACTTCTTGTGCGAAAGTTGAGAAAAAATTGGTACTTCTGCCTGTACATTCCCTTAGTGGGACAGAAAGAAAGATGAACTAGATACCTCTGCTAGGAAGCTCCCTTATTGGAGGTGGAACAGAACTCATCTATAAAGTCTCTTTCTTGGAGAGAAGCAGGATTGCTACATCATGTGGGAAGACCATTCCCCACTGCACGCTAGCTCCAGCTATAGCCTGACTCTTTGACAAGCTCTCCCCATAGCTATAGTGTCCAGAATACCTTCATTCACAGCTGTAGGTATAGACTGACTTCTCCACAAGTCAGGATGCCTTTCCCTCTGGAGCTATACCAGTTGCATCAGGGGTTCAATTAAATAAAATTATCTCATTTAAACCTTGTCTGATTGACTTCATTCTATGAACTCAGTTCAGACAGTGTTTAATTCATCTGATATTTAGAACTTATTGATATTTTCTTTCTTGGTTGTTGGTTTAATTAATACCCTTTTAAAGTTTTGTTTTTACTTTATATTTGGTACAGAAGTAGCAATTCACTACTTGCTGAATTATTTTCCTGAATTCTGTGAAGTCATAACTGCAGGTTATAACTGTGTGTATATGCCTAATTTCCCAATTTAAAGCTTCATAAGAGTTACAGGACAAAAAAAAATGTGTTGCTGGACTATGTTTCCACAGTTGTTTTGAAAGGAAAATTAATGTTTGTTTCCTGGTCCTTTTGGATTTCCCTTTTAACTCTGCATTTGTAAAGAATATGTATGCTGAATCATCAGGCATACTGAGAAAATCAAATTTTCTTTGGCAACAGTAACAAGTCAGTAAAGGGATGGGTGAGAAGGAGCAAGGGGCACTAAGGTTAGCTGCCAGATCACCCGCACACTACTGATTTTGGATTAGTTTATAAGGGAAAGCCACCTGTTTGTCTCTGCTGTCATGTTTGTTATCTTGCAGAGTGTGACATAATCACTAGCATTTGCTGCTTTACTTTCCTGTGAGGAGTAGGAATCAGTTCACTTATTCATGTTTTCCTTGACATAAGAATTGAATATACTTTTAGGTGACAGTGTGACAACTGGGTACAATGTGTAAGCATCAGTCTAAGTGATGAGTATTGCCAGGTTTTTCAGCATTCATCATTTTTGTATGAAGGAGCCAGCACATAGAAGTGTACAGGTAAATAAAACCAACTAAAGCCTGGAATAGTCTCAGTACATAAAGTCTCATTTTTTTTTTTGTAATTGAATCAAGAAAGTTTAAACGCAATACTAACAGATCAATAGAGATTAAGCAGAAAGGTAAATATTTTAGACATTTATTTTTATATTCAGTTTTAAAACTTAAACACAGCAACTATGAGAATTGCCTCATTTTCCATGAATCTGAATTTTAGCAAAGAAAATATGAAACATTTCAAGTGCTGGCAGTCATGAGGCTACCAAAGTCAAACAATGTCCTCTGTACATCACAGGACCACTGCACTCGTCACCACTCAACAACTGTGATTGACTGCACAAGACCTGCAGAAGATCAGTCTAATCAGCGCTCTATCATGGAGAGGAAAGCAAGTCTTAAAGATTCTCTGTTGATGGATGTCTATGGAGTGAAAGTTGATGGCTTCTGGGGAGCAATAGTCCTTTATATTAGAACCCTATTGGGTTAGAACCAGGAAATTGTTCCACACCCAGAAATTTATATACAGCACATATGGAATCAGTGAGATATGAGAGACATAAATAGAGAAAGATCAAAGGAAACAGATGAAGAGAGACAGCATAGATGATATTAGGGGAGAAAAGATTTAAGGAACTCAGGTTGGAATTGGAGGAAAGAATGGGGATGAAGATGGAAAGAAAAAAAATAACAGAAAAGAAAGAAATAGAGATGACATTAAGCCACAGATATGAATGATCTCTGATGCTCAGCACAACATAAGACAAAGTTTCACTTATTTTGGATGCACTTCAAACTGAACAAAATTAATTAGAATTATATAACCTTTAATCAAGTGTTTTTCTTAAAACAAAAATTAAAAAGCCTTCATAAAATAGAGCAGCAAGACAAGAATAGACAATATCATATCTAAAAACCAAGGAAATAAAGTTTTAATTCCTTTCAAATTATGTTTCTTTCTTTTTTAAAATATTTATTGATTTATTATGTATACAATATTCTGTCTGTGTGTATGCCTGCAGGCCAGAAGAGGGNTAAAATATTTATTGATTTATTATGTATACAATATTCTGTCTGTGTGTATGCCTGCAGGCCAGAAGAGGGCACCAGACTCCATTACAGATGGTTGTGAGACACCATGTGGTTGCTGGAAATTGAACTCAGGACCTTTGGAAGAGCGGGCAATGCTCTTAACCTCTGAGCCATCTCTCCAGCCCCTCCTTTCAAATTATGTAAATGTAGACATTTTTCCTAATTGATAAAGCAACAACCATGAAGCCTTTGTTTTTCTTATCTTTGGGTTTGATGAAAAATTGTGACTTACTATTTGGCAGCAGGGTGATGGAGGAGGGTCATCTTTCTATCTGTTGTTTCATTGATTAAGTAATAAAGAAACTGCTTGGTCTCTGATATGACAGAAAATTAGGTAGGTGGAGTAGACAGAACAGAATGCTGGGAGAAAGAAAGCTGAGTCAGTGAGTCTCCATGGTTCTCCCACTCCAGGCAGACACAGGTTAATATCCTTCCTGGTAAGTCAGCTCATGGGCTACACAGATTATTAGAAATGTGTTGATGGGGATATCAGAATTAGCCAATAAGGGCTAGAGCTAATGGGCCAAGCAGTGTTTAAAAGAATATAGTTTCCATGTAATTATTTTGGGTATAACGCTAGCTGGGTGGATGCAGCCCACCGAAGCTAGTCAGGCAGCCAGCACAGCCCCGCTGCTCATATTGCAACAGCAGGGAACTTCACTGTAAAATCTCCATGATTTAATAAACTTTGGTAAATCATTGAAGCAGTTGGAATTACATCATTGTCATCTGTCAATTCCTCTGATTTCTCTCAGGAATGGTTTGTTGTGCTCTGCAATATAACTTTTACAGACCTTACAATGAACCCCAATTCTTACAACTCCTTGATTCTGAAATATCCAAATTATTTGTTATATTAACATTTTTAATCTCATATTAAGTGCAAAATTTTGAAACCAAGCTCTGAGTGGGTGTTGGAAGTTTCTTCACTTTCTCTGGGGCCTCATTTTTGGTACTGTGAGGGTCAGAAGTGCATGACATACTCCTACAAGTATATAGGCTGCATTGCTCACACCTACAGGGTCTGCAGAAAGCTGTAATGGTGATCAACAGCACTTAAATAAAGTCTTCTGAGAAAGAGAGGGCCTATTTCCCTAATTACTATCTTATGCAATTTTTAAAATTATGATACAAATATATTTCCACCTTCTTTTTCCATATTCCTTGCTATGGTTTCCTTCAAGTTCATGGATTTTTTTATAGCACACACACACACACACACACACACACATACACACACACACACACACACACACACACACACACACACATATATATATATATAGTTTGGTGTGGGAAGTCCTTCTGTATTTGTGTTGCTTTTATTGGTTAATGAATAAAGAAGACACTTTCAGCCAATGGCTTGACAGAATATAGGCAGGCTGAAAAAGATATATAAAGAGAGTAAGCAGACTCAGTGAGAAGGCATGTAGCCACCTGCAGGAGGCAGACGCACCAGAAGTTTGTGGGTAAGCCACATCCACATAGAAATACATAAATGACTAGAAATGGGATAATTTAAGATATAAGAGTTAGCTAGAAATATGCTTAATCTATTGGCCAAAAAGTATTGCAATTAATACATATTTCTACATGATTATTTCAGGAGTCTGGTTGGCTGGGAAACGAACAAGCAGCCTCCCCCAACATATGTTTATACCTATATATTCATTAATATAGCTTTCTTAGTATGTGTAATATTACTGTGTATATGTCTTCAGAGTTGACTTTTTGGAAATGAAGGAGAGTGAAAAAGGTTATGTGGAACGGTTTGGAAGTAGGAAAGAAGGAGAAATCTTGTAATTATATAATAATCTCAATAATTAAGATAAAATTATAGGCATCTGAAAGTAGCATTGTATTCCTTATGGTCATAACATCAATCTCTGTGATATGCATTCATTTTCAATAATAAACAGTTAAACCATAATACATCGAATAGTAGGAAGAATCTTCAATGCATCCTTAAGAACATTATTTGAACTATCATTTGCAAGATTTCTGCATTTAAACTACATTAACAACATCACTTATTAATTTGTTCAAGCAAAATTTTGAAAACATAGGATATGATGGATCATTTACATTTGTTTGCGCACTGCCTTTCTTCTTTCTTTCCTCCTTCCTTTTTCCATTTTTCCTTAAACTGGGGATTTAGTGAAGGGCCTTATACAGGCTATGCTTGGCAAACATTCTACAACTGAGCTGAAATATTTTCTTTCTAACTAAAAAATTTTTATATAGCATATAGCTTTTTCAGACTAAGTTATAAGTTATATTGAATAACATAAATAATTTTTTAAATTTTTATTCTTAAATTCATACACTTGTGTGTGTGTACATGGATGTGTGTGTGAGTGCATGTTGGTGGTTGTGTATGTTTCCACTTCTGTCCATGTATATGTTCAAATAGGCATATGTCATTGTACATGTTAATATAAGAGGACAATATTTAGGATTTCGTTCTGTCCTTCCACCATGTAGATTTTTACATTCTTACTCATATAATGAATCTGGGTGCCAGGTGTCTTTACTAGCTGAGATACACTTAAACCCTTATATTGTCTTTCATCTGGAAAATGTTAATAAAATAGGAACTTTCTTACCAAGAAATACTACTTACCAATACAGGTACAACTTCCATAGTATCGAGAATTCAACGTTGATAGAAAATTCTAAAATGAAAGGCTACACACAATAAAATTTCATTTTTTTCTATTTACTTCATTCCAGAATGTGATACTTTTTACTATTTTATCATAGGTTCAAGTAGAGTCTTCTCCCAGTTCTAAACCCCATAATGTATGTACAAAACATAGCACATCAAGTTGCAACAAGACTGAGCATCTCCTCCCCATACATTTAGGCTAAGCAAGGTGACCCAATACAGAGAGTAGTATTCCCCTTGCCAGAAAAGAGTCAGAGATAGTCCCTGTTCCCAATGTTAGGAGTCCCACAAGAGGATCAAACTACACATTTCTAACACACATGTAGAATTCTCAGGTAAGTTCCATATAGGTTCACTGGTTGTTGCTAATTTAGTCTCTGTGATTCCCCTATAAGTTCAGACCAGTTGATTCTATGAGCTTTATTGGTATCTTTTACCCCCTAATTTCCAACAATCCCCGTCCTCCTCTTCAGGATTTTCCAAATTCAGCCCAGTGCTGCGCCTGGATCTGTGCATCTGTTTCGATCAGTTGCAGGAGGATACCATGGTGATGACATTTGAACTAGGGACCAATCTTGTCAGAGGAGATGGCCAAATCAGGCTATGTATCTGCTATTGCTAGGAGACTAAGCTGGGGTCTTCCAGGTAGGCTCCTGGAAGATTTCCCTGAATCAGGATTTTACCTGACCCTGAAATACCACCTCCACTTTTCCAGTGTTCTATATCAGGAGTGTCCTCTTCTATCTCCTCTCCTCCAACAACCTGATTGCCCACGATTCATGCAAATTTTCAGGTAAAATTCCAAGATTACAGAAGGAAAATTGAGTCTGTTATTTTGTGGATTTCTTTATATACACACTCTATATTAAATAAGAGGAATTAAATTAGTAATCATTTTGTTTTTAGAGATAATGATATAGCAAACTTTTTTTTGGTTCTTAGAACATAATGGAAGAGAAAAACATGGCAGAGCTGGTGAACAAAGCAACTGAAATGTTTTGGATGAATCTTTTGGATTTTTTCCCTTAAATTACTAGATTTAATGTATGCTCTAGGGGATAAGCAATGTTTTCAAGTATAAACCTGTTGACTGAGGTTTCTGTCCTGTACAATTCCCGCAGTTGTTAAGTTCCAAAGAAATCACACTGGGGTCTAAATTAATTATAAACTGGTTGGTCTTGTAGATCAGGCTTCTTATTAACTTTTATAACTTATATTAGTCCATAATTCTTGTCTGTGTTAGCCACGTGGCTTGGTACCTTTTTCGGCAAAGCAGTCACATTGCTTGCTTTGTGTCTGCTTCCTCTGTGTCTGGGTGAGGACTGCAGACTGAGTACTCTTCCCAGAATTCTCCTGTTCTCATTGCGCTGCCGCTATATCCTGCCCTGTCATCCTGCCTCTTGCCTGGCGACTGGCCAAACAGCATTTTATTAAAATATAATTGACAGGGTACAGACATGTGTCCCACAGCAGAATCTGAAAAGGTTGGATGGAACACTAACTAAAGATTTTATTATTACTAACAAATTTGACTAGTTAATCATTAGTTATTAAAACTCTGAGGAATATTTCATAACAATTTTGCTTTATTTTTTATTTAGATATTTCTTATCCATGCTCTCTATGCTATCTCGCTTAACATGGAAATCCTAGGCTCAGACAATTTTCTTGCCTTTGTCATCTGGATGTTGGGTTTGTAGTCATTATTTACTTCACCTCACATGAGGTTTGAAACATTATACTTACCCCAGAAATTTTATTTGAACCCTGAAGTTCCTTAAATAGGCAAATATATAAATAGTCTATGAAGTTTTTTTGGAAAACCCAAATTAAAGATCTTTGTTTCTTTTCCTAAAGACACTATACAACATCTGGATATTGTGTATTGGATACATCTTCCTATCTCATCTTATCCACTATTTTTGCAGAAGTACCTCCCATTGATTGCCAGGAAAAACTGATTCTCATTCTTAACTTCCAGTTCAAAATACTATCTACCAATAATATGGTCAGAGAATTTTATGTAATTCTATCTCCTGGGAACACTAAGTTTAACATTTCAGACTATACATAGGACTTCAGTTAGAAAGTTGGTTTTATACCCTTTCTAATACTTGCATTGGAGACGGTGGGTACTTTAATACTTTGTTTTCTGGGAAATTTTATTTTGAAAGATGTGCTTTTATTGTTTGAGAGAATCCCATGTTATTTAAAATAAAAGGAAATTTGTTTCTAATTATGCAAATTTCCATTGCATCCTGTAAATGTAATAAGCAGGTAGAAACAAATGCACTACATAAGAAGTTATTTTTATTTTAACCTAAGCAGATGCTTCCATTCCAACACTTTCTATTAGTAAATATCGATAGAAAAAAACATGGAGAATGACAATGGAGTCCACAAGGGAGTATAGAGAAACCAGAAAGTCAAAATATAGCAAAGTGCTGGGAAACAGAATATAACATTGCTCTTTCCAACAATATCCTCTGTGTCTAAATAATTATACAATTATTTAGTCATAATTTTAAATGAATAAAATCTAGTTACTTATTAATGTGTGAATGGGTCCAGTTGTTCGAAGAACCACTGATTTATAAACTAAATAGTGGAGAGCAGTAGCATGGACAGGACACATGAGGTAGGAGTGCATAACTTACATACATTCAGTGAAACTCTACTTTGGCACCACAAACAAACCCAGAACTGAGATCTCTTTGCCAACCTCTTCCCTGGCCACATGAGCCTTTGGCAGAGGATACAGCAGAGCTAGATGTGCTCTAACATTTGATTTCCTCCAAAGGACAGAGAGAGTAAATACTATGGCCTAAGGTCTCAAGCCATTGCTTGAGATGCCTGCTGCTGTGTGTGGCATTGTGATGTCTGGATTGTGTGGCCAGTTATGAGTCGGGCAGGGGGGAGACTGAGGCATTTTGCTAGCTGGAAAATGGAAACTCCTATGATTAGAATGATTGCCATTTGCCAGCACTTAGCTCAGCAGATGGAGATAACAGGAAAGAAAAGCAATGTGTTCTTCTCAGGAGTAGAAGAAGCCTGACACACATAATGTAGACACCAAGATACACAAAGCTACACACAGTTTCAATGCAAAACCCGAGAGTGATTTTCACAGAAATATAAAATATATTAACAAGAGTTCAAAAACAGCAAATATAATATTTAGAAAAAACTGAGCTTAGATGTTATGTTTCCTTCTTTAGAAAGAATATTACAAAATTAAACTGATAAAAACAGTATTGATCTTACACAAAATAAAATAATGGAGAGAATATGGAACCCAGAAGCTAAAACATTCATGAAGCAACATTTTTTTTGGGGGGGGGGGGGAGATACAAATAGTCAATACATCTAACAACCCTCAGGAAAATAAAGACCAAAGTTATAATTGGCTACTGTATCACACCATCAACTCTGATAAGTTTGACAAAGTATCATTTCTGTATCATGAATTACAGAAGTTTTGTATATTGGTGTATATATTGTATATTTGTATATAGAATGTTGTACCACTGTACAGAACAGCAATGAGGTTCATCCATAATTCACAAAAAAGCTCTCATATGTCTAGCTATTTGTGAATATGTCCAAAAGAATTGAAATCACGGGATCTTGAAAAATGATTGTATTTTCTTGTTAATTTTACCATATTTACAATAGCCAGGATAAGGAAACCGCCAAAAAAAAAAACACTCATGTTCACTGACAGAGGCAGAAAACATAAGATATTCATTCACTTCTACAATAAAGAAAATCTTACACTATAACTCACTTATACAAAAACAAGAACTTCATGATTTTATTCACACTAGGCATTCAAAGTCAAACAAAAGCCTCAATACAACAGAAGGGAGGCTTCCATAGAAAAGTAGGTGTGGAAGTTAGGGAATATTTTTCATGGATAGAAAGAAAGAGAGCATTGATAAATTGTGGAACTTTGATGTTACACACAATGGTAATTAATGATCAAAATCATATGATACATTTAAAATTCATGATGATAGTCTAGTAATTCTTCTCACAACAGAAGGAGAAAAACCAATGAAATGGAATAACAATGCAGCACAAGGAAATTGACATCCATAGATTTGAATAAAGGTATTTCTTTCTTTGTTACGTGACATCATAAATATCAGCACATATCCAAAGGTATCCTGTGAATACATCAAACACATCCACTCACAGATGTTTGTATCAGTCATACCATAGCAACACTGGAAAATCTCAAAGAAGACTATAAGAATATCTTCCTCAGTTTTGGAAATGTTTGTTTGTCTTTGTCATTTACTGGATGTTATGCCTCTCGTTTAGTGACTATTTCTCTGGTAGTAAAACTGTAAAGAGTAAAGCTTAATGAAGAATCAATTGCACGAAGAAAGGGAGACAATACTTGTTCTACCTTAGATTTTAGTGCTCAGTGTCCAACAATGTTCTATCACACATTAACTTTATGTCTTGTTTCTCACTATAACATGAGGGACTTGGTATCAAACAAATAAAAATCCCACAATCAAGTCCTTCTAGGTTCACAGTTGAATTCATTTTCTGTTCTCCTTATTGGTTGCTACACTCCTACCACCTTACCGAATTCTACAAATCCTCTCCCGGAACATTTCTTATTTCATGTGAAATGTAAAATATTTTATATTTTATTAAGTATAAAATAACAAAAAAACTACTTAAAATATGAAAGTAATATACATACAGGTGTTGTTTCTGTAGACCATGTTCTTCTCTGTCACACTTACTGTTGCCTGAGTTTTCTCCAGGGATATCATTCATGTTAATCTCTCTTCTCTTCTCCTTCCCTGTCACTACTACTTCTCCCATCTGTTCCCCATCTTCTTTCTGTCTTTTTCTCATTACCTCCCTCTCTGCCTCTTCACTGGAATTTTTCCATATTAAACACCCAAAATGTTCTATATTCACAGTACTACTCCTGCTCATGTAAGTTTCCCATCTCCATCAAACACTAGGTGATAAGCTGCTAATATCGCTGCGGCTCCATTCTGTATATTATATTCCTTTTGTTGTAAGGTAAAGTGTAATCAGTCCATGTCTAATATTTTCTTTTGCTGTACACAGGACAAAAAGATGCATAAGACCCATACCCCAATTAGATTCTTCTTTCATCTTTAGCACTCTTCTAATGTGAATTGTAAAACCTGTTTCCATTCTTGAAATTCCATCTTTATTGTTGAAATTTATCTCCTAGGGTTTCAACTTTTACTATTCCCAGGCTCTGTATATCATCGATATTTACAGATGCTATTTTGTTGTTTTCTGGTTCCAAAATCATTTGTAAATTTTATCTTGTCTTACTCTTCAGAAAATAATGCCCAATATGTGGGACAGAAGCCCTTCAATAAGATGTAAATGTGAGATTCAGTTTGATCACGTTGAAATCAACAGATTCTCACTGTTAACGCCTGAAAAAATCTGAATCCTCCTCTCTGCTCTGTTTCCTGAATCACAGCAAAAGACATTCCAGATCTGAAGTGCCTGAGCAGACAGACATGTGGTTTATAAAGGATTCTTAAAAAAAAAAAAAAAAATCCTGATTTGGGAAATTCTTCTTCTATAGTCCTTTATCTAGAGAACAGTGTATATATCTTGTCAATACAATGTCCCCATTTTTTAATGTTTGTCTAAGAATAGAAGATAACTGAATTCCCTAATATATGTCATATTTTCAGTTAATGACTCTTGTCCTAAAAAGTCCTAGAAACAAATTTTCCTGTGTTCTAGTTGCATCTATGGCACTTCCTGGAATCTGGTCAATTCTTTTTTTCTGTTCTGCACGGATTATCAGTCACTGACTGAGTATAGTAGGTCTAAATTCCTTGTCTGAAGAACACTTTGTTTTGAAGCTTTGAGAAATATTTTACAACAGAATGTGAAAGTTTGCACAACTTTCATTTTTAATAGCCTTATCTAGATACTTCATTCATGCTGTTTTGATGTTTTACTCAATTTCCTGTCACACTTTTTTTCACATTTCTGCATATTAATTATGTAACTTTTTAATGTTTTATTTTACTTATGTGTAAACTATCAAAAACTTATACTATTAAGTCCTATGGTGTATCTGTTTAGAAATATACAGACTAGAAGTTAAAATTGCCTGTTTAAGAAGCAAATATATAGTCAAAAAAACAAAAGAGTACAGATAGATCTTATTAGGAAAAGGAAATAGAAAAGATAACTATGGATGGATAGGTGACTGGACGAGGAGGATTAAGTGGGGAGGGGGAAAGGAAAAGGGGTTAAGAAGGGAGTAAGGGGGATAGTGTGAAAACCTAAAACAGTAGGAACTTCTATATACATATTTATGTGTGTGTGTATATATATATATGTGTGTGTATGTTTGTGCACATATATGAAGATTATGTAAATGAAGTTGCCAAATAATTGTGGAGACAGAGTCCCTACTGGTGAGAACTTTATACCAAACAAAGCTTCCAACACCGAGAATGGGTTGCATCTAATTGAGTTATTGCCAAAAGGGATACCATGGGAATTCCCAAACAAACCAAGGATTTACTAAAACTATAGGGTGCTCTCCACAAGCTGACAACAAAGCACCATTGCTTAAGACATAATTTAAACTGTGGTGATAATTTGTTTATTTCTGACAAAGAGAGCTTTTCTGGAGATCAGAAGGAAGAACTAGTCACTATTTTACCATAGAGAGCAGGCAGTGTTGGCACACAGCTTTAATCCTAGCACATGGGAAGATAAAGCAGAAAGATCAGGAGTTCAAGGCAATCCAGGGCTACAAGAGATTGAAGAAGATTAAAGGAGAAACAACTGGGATGTGGAGGTTCGCACATTTAATCACAGCACAAGAAAAGTAGAGATAGGAATTTAAGGTAGGTAGAAACAGGATGTTGGTCCATTCTGTCTGAGGATTCACAGAGACAGGATCTGGCCACCTTTGGTATGAGGATTCAGTAGAGATTAAAAGAACTCTAGTGGCTATCTGTTCTGCTTCTCTGATTTTTCAACATTTACCCCTATATCTGACTTTTGATTTTTACTATTAAAAACACTTAGGATTAGAACTACATCTGCTAGTACTAATTCAACATGAAGATGTCAAGCTAGCACCTACAAATAGTCTTCAACCTTGTTTCAGTGACATTAGTTCAGGAATATACACTGTTATGAAAATAGGAATGCAAACTGAAAGTCAGCCACAAAACCTTTAATGATATTCAGTTATATACACAAATGAATGCCTTGTTCAATCCTCATCACAGAAGCTTCCTGCATCAGCAGAAGAAAGCAGATATGGAGGAATCACAGGCAGACACAGAGAGTAAGAGACTCAGGAATACTCAATCATAAGCAGGAGGTCTTTATCAAACCCCTTCCCTCAGAGCTCAATGAACCCCAAGAAAAAGGAAGTTGAATGATTGTTAGTGCCTGCAGAGGAGGATGCCAAGAGAACAAGGCTGTCTATATCAACATGGGCAAACCTCATGTGAACACACAAAGATTTAAGCAGCATGTATAGGGCCCATACTTGGACTGCACTAAGTCTTCTGAATATATGTTGTTTTTATTTGGATTCTTGAGTGTGTGAATAATTTGATTTCTGTTTCTTGTATCTTCTTTAGGGCTCATTTCCCTCTATTGTTTGGTCTTGCCTAAATTAGATATGATGGGTTTTGTTTTATCTTATAATTTACTTTGTTATATATTATTATTATCTCTTAGAAGCCAGTTCTAGTCTAATAAGAAACAGACAGTGAGTGGGTCCAGATAGGAAAGGAACAGGGAAGTCACTGGGCTGAAGAGAGAGGGAAAACTATAATCAAGATGGTATATTTGAGGAATATTGAAACCCATTATCCTCCCCCTGGCCAAACATCCCCTGCAAGATCATAAGCCCCTAGAGACAAAAGTACCATCTGAGTCAATTAGAAGAGGTGAGTGACTTGTCTCCTAGTTAAACTGCACTAATCCCTAAATTCTAAACCCCAGGACATAGTTCCCACTCTTTCCCCTCCCATCTCAGCTCCATCAGCAAGCCAGCAAATAATAGTCCTTCTGGCAGACTTTTCTACCACCACTGTCACCCACTGGACACTGTAAACTATAAAACCTACTGAGCTGCCATAACCCACTGAACCCTTAACTCTCCCTTGGCCAAACCTCCTCTGCAAGATCAGCAGCTCCTGGAGGCACAATAATCACTTGTACCATTAGGAAGAAGAGCCCATAGAGGCACAAGCACCAAATGAAACAATTTGAAAAAAAAAAAAAGCAGCTTCATCTAAAAGAGGCCTCTTTAGTAATATGAACAGACCCTATAGGCACAAGCACTACCCACACCTGTTGGAAGAACAGACACAGGCAAAATCTACACCAGTTGGAAAAACAGACTCCAAAATACATAGACACAGCCCATATCAGTTGGAAAAACAAACTCCACATGCTTAAGTAAAGCCTGCACTAGACAGAAGAATTGGATGATATGTTGGATCCAGACATCCAAACCATCACAAACTTCATCTGAGACAATCCTATCCAACCTATAAACCAGACAATTACCTGAACCCCTGTTCAGTCAGGTCAAAAGACAAAAGAGGAAACAAACAATAAAGGAGCAAAAAAACCCCACTTAATAAAAACTTAACAGGAATGAACACATTTACCTCTAGTTATGCCAAACCCAGGTGGGTGGACAGAAGTGTAAGAATGCATTCAACAATATCAAGAGCAAAATGGTATGGCCCAAACCTAGTGGTTTGCAACAGCAAGACCTTAACATTCCAATGCAGATGGGACAGAAGAAAACAATCTAAAAATAGCCATATGAAGATGATAGAGGTCCTAAAAGAGGAAATGAGAAATTCCCTTAAAGAAATCAAGGAAATAACAAACAAAAATTAGAAGAAACAAAAGAATTCCCTAAAAAAAGACAAGAAAAAAATTTTAAAAACCTAAACAATGCTGTGAGACAATGGTCTGTACCCTGTCATTTGTATTTTAAATAAATGCTGAGTGGCCAGTAGACAGGCAAGAAGTATAGGAGGGGTGACCGGGCAGGAAGTAGAGGTGGGACAAGAACAAGAGAATCATGGGAACATGAGAGTGTGAGTCTGCAGTCGAGACAGAGGAAGACAGAGAGCAAGCAAGATTTAACTGCTTTGCCAAAAGGGTACCAAGCCACATGGCTAGACAGACGAGAATATACGATGGAAGAAATAATTAATAAGAAGTTTGATATTATAGCCCAATCAGTTTATGATTAATGTAGACCTCTGTGTATTTCTTTGGGATTTAACGACTGTGGGACCTGGTGGAACAGAAACATCAGTCAACAAAACAAATAAAGGAAACAGTCTATCATCTGAAAATTGAAATTAAGGCAATAAAAAACACAAACTGATGGAATTAAGGAAATGGAAAATCTGGGTAAATGAACAGTAACTACAGAAACACATATAACCAATAGAATGCACCAGATTTAAGACAGAATACCAGGCACTGAAGATTCAATAAAGAAACAGAATTCATCCATCAAAGATAATGTTAAATCTGACAAATTATTAACAAAAAGAATAGAGGAAATAAAGGACCAAAACTAAAATTAATAATGAAAGAAAGAGAAGAATTCCAGCTCAAGACACAGAAAGCATATTCAAGAAAATTCAAGGAAGAAAAATTTTCCCAACTTAAAGAAAGGCATGCCTGTGAAGATACAAGAAGCTTACAGAACACTACATAAGCTGACCCAAAAAAATTCCCTTACCATATAATAATCAAAATACTAAACACACAGAAAAACAGAAGAATCTAAAAGCTGCAAAAGAAAAAGGCCAAGTAAACATAAAGACAAACCTATCAGAATTACACTTCTCCATGGAGACTATGAAAGTCAGAAGTTCTTGACAGATGTTATGTAAACACTAAGAAAATATAGATGCCAGTCAAGACTACTATACCCAGAAATACTATGCCGTAGATGGAGAAAAGAAGATATTCCATGAGAAAATGAGATTTAAACGATACCCATCCACAAATCCTGCCCTAAAGAAAGCACTAGAGAAAAAAAAATCCAACTCAAGAAAGCTAGTAGCACCTAGAAAAACACAGGTAATAGATAATCTCATAACAGCAAAACCAAGGAAGGGTAATGCACATAGTACCACCACTGACAACAAAACCAGAAAAAATTATAAGAATTAACAATCACTGCTCAATAATAATCTCTTAATATCAATGGACTCAGGTCAACTTTAAAAAAGACGACACAGGGTAATAGAAAGGATATGCAAACAGGATCTATCCTTCTGCTGTATATTAGAAACACACCTCAACTTCAGAGACAGATATTGCCTCAGAGTAAAGGGTTAAGAAAAGATTTTCCATTCAAATGGATCTAAGAAACAGGCTGGTATAGCAATCCTAATATCTACCAAAATAAACTTCAAACTAAAATTATCAAAAGAAATTTAAAAAGACATTTTAAATTCATCACAGGAAAAAAATCCACCAAGATGAAGTCTCTGTTGTTAACATTTATGTCCCCAATACAGGGGCACCTGCATTTGTAAAAAGAAATATTACTAATGCTTAAAGAACACACCAAACCCTCACACTAATAATGACAGACTTTAATACTCCACCCTCACTAATGGAGAGGTCTGCCAGACAGAAATTTAACAGAGAAATGAGGGAAATAAACAGATATTATAACTCAAATGAACTTAACAGACATCTGTCGAGCATTTCATTCAAACACAAAAAAACACGCCTTCTTCTCAGTACTTCATGGAACCTTCTCTAAAACTGACCACACACTCAGTCACAAAGCAAATATCAACAGATAAAAAAAATGGAATAACCCCCTGTCTCTTCTCAGATTACCATGGATTAAAGTTTGAATTCAACAGCACAAACTATATAAAACCTACAAACTCATGGAAACTGAATAGTTTCTATCTGAATTATCAATGGGGCAGGGAAGAAATAAAAAAAAAAAGAAATAAAAGGCTACCTAGATTCAATGAAAATGTATATACAACATACCCAAACTTATGGGACATATGAAAACTGTGCTAAGAGGAAATTTCATAGCCCTAAGTGCCCACATAAAGAATTTGAAGAAATCTCACTAGCAACTTAGCAGCACACCTGAAAGCTCTAGAATAAAAAGAAGCAAAATCGCCTAGGAGGAGTAGATGGCAGGAAATCAAATTCAGGGCTGAAATCAACAAAAGAGAAACAAACAAAAAAATAATTGCACAAAGTATCAATAAAACAAAGCAGTGGTTCTTTGAGAAAATCAAAAAGATTGACAAATTCTTATCCAAACTAATGAAAAGACCGAGAGAGAATATCCAAATTAAAAAAAAAAAAAGGAGACATAACATACAACGAGAAACTACAGAGAACCATTATGTCGTACTTCAAAAACTTCTACCCCACAAAATTAAAAAAAAAAAAATCTAAAAGAAATGGACAATTTACTTGATAGGTGCCACATACAAAAATTAAACTAAGACCAAATAAACAGTTTAAAAAGACCTATAGCTCCTGAGGAAGTAGAAGTAATCATTAAAAGCCTCTCAACTAAAATAAGACAAGGTCCAGATGGTTTCAGCACAGAGTTCTACCAAAAATTTCAAAGAGGAGCTAATATCAAATTGGTACACACAATAGAAACAGAAGAAATATTGCCAAACATTTTTAATGAGGTCACAGTTACCCTGATACCTAAACTACAGAAAGATACAACAAAAAAGAGAATTACAAACCAAACTCTCTCATGAACATTAATACACAAATTCAATAAGACACTGTCAAACTGTTTTAAGTAGGTTTCCTTCTAGAGGTACAAGGTAAGTGCAACATATGTAAATCTGTCATTGTAATCCACCATATAAATAAAATAAAATAACATATGATCATCTTATTAGATGCTGAGAAAGCCTTTGACAAAATCCAACACCCCTTCATGATAAAAGTTTTATAAAGATCAACAATCCAAGAAAGTTATATAAACATAATAAAAGCAATATCCAAAAAAAACCTGACCACCAATATCAAGTTAAATGGACATAAAATGAAATTCCACTAAAATCAAGAACAAGACAAGGCTGTTCAATCACTTTGTATCTATTCAATATAGTACTGGAAGTCCTATTTAGAGCAATGAGACAATAAAAAGAGATCAACAGGTAATACATTTGAAATTAATAAGTCAAACTTTTACTATTTGCAGATGACATGATAGTGTACACAAGTGATCACAAAAATTCTACCAGGGAGCTCCTATTTCTGATAAGTATCTTCAGTAATGTTGGGGAACAAGATTAATTAAAAAAAATAGTAGTTCTCCAACATACAAATGATAAACATGCTGAGAAAAAATCAGAGAAATAACACTCTTTACAATAGCTGCAAATAAAATAAAACATCCTGGGGTAACTCTAACAAACAAGTGAAAGACCTGTATGACAAGAACTCTCTGATTGTAGCTGACAATGGGGGCTGACTGAGAAGCCATTGATAAAGGCAATGGGACTTATTTTTATGGCATGTTCTGGGTTTTTGGGACCCTAGTCTATATGGATGCACAGCATTCTAGGCCTGGATGTAGGAGGGAGGGCCTCTTCCCAATCCTCCTCTTCTCTCTTCCCCTCTACCCTTCTCCACACCCTACCCCCACCCCTATGCTCCCAACTTTTACTTGGCTTTACATAGATATTAAGATTTTCAAACATTACTTGATAAAATTATTGGTTTTGCTACATTGGTCAAAAATTATATAAACACATTATTGTCATTTTATGTCTGGGTCCTTTATTATATTTATTGGTTTTCCCGTCTATTTTTGCACAAATGCCAAGGTGTCTTTGAGTCTCTAGTCATATAGTATAATTCAAGGTTGGGTGCTAAAGTATCTCCAACAGTTTTCTGATTCCCTTTGCTTTGGCTACTCATGATCTTTTGTGGCTCCATATAGGGCAGAGTTTTTTAGACCAGTTAAATATAATACTGATATTTTAAAAGGTATTTTATTAAATCTGTGTGATGATAATTATTACTTGAGACATGTCTATATCTGGAAGGACTACAATCCAAAAATGAAAGGCACACCTGTGTAAATTTATTTTAGCTTGAATGAACCCAATTCTTGTCTGGGTCTCTGAGGCAGGAAAACACAATTCTTTTATTCAAATCTTGAGGTGGGAAGACACTTTAATCTGGCACATTTTTCTGCTGGAAACCTACATAAAGACAGAGAAGGAAGCTTTTCCTCTCTTTGCCTAAATATCCTTGCCTTTCAATCTCATTATTCCTTCACTGGCATTGATATATATA